>NC_037348.1:0-278088 GCF_002263795.3 Bos taurus | reverse complement strand
GATGTGTTGGTGTGAAACACTATGTGTGAGCTGTTAGACAACGTAGCGCTGGTGTTGGTGTATATAGGTGACTGATGTATTATGTAGAACAAGTGATCGTGTACTGTGTGTGTGTGCTGTCTGTGTGAGACACCTTGGTGTGTCTGTGACGGAGAGGTGTGTTTATTAGTGGATAAACGGAGTGTGGAATAAGTGACTTACACCAGTGTGTGTATGAATGTGTAGCGGTGTGTTGACAGGTGAATAATTGTGTGGTGCGTGCACCAGTGATGAACGTGTTGTGACAGTGTTGTTTATATGTGTGTTGTGAACAGTGTGTTAGTGGTGGTGCAACATGCACCAGTGGAGTGTTGGATGTGAACAGGTGTGTTTGAGTGTATGGAACTTGGTCTTCACAGTGAGAACAGGTTGTGTGTGTGTAGCAGTGGGCTTGTTGTGAGTTCACGTGGATCAGCGTTGTTTGGCGTATGTGTGAATGTGGACAGTGTTGTGTTGTTGTGGTGTGGAAGGGGTCTGTGTTTCGTGAAATCAGATGTGTGGTGATGACTGTGTGCATGTTGTAGAGAACAGGTCGGTAGTGTGCAGTATGTTGGTGGTGAAGGGCGGTGTAATGTCATTCTGACCAGGGATTGTTGTGTCTTATGACAGGTGATATCTGATGTGTAGAGTTTATAGGGTATCTGGACTGATGTGGATGTGTCACAGGATGTGTGTGTAAATACGAAGTAATGTAGAAGGAAAATGTAGGCGACAGAATGTGTGTGTGTGAAGGTCTGTGTTTGTGTTGGAGCTGCGTGTTGTAGTGTGTGTAATGTGTGTGTGTCTGACTACTGTCTGTGTGAAGGTATGTTTTTTAATGATTGACAGAGAGTAGTGTGTGAAAAATGTAACAAGCTAGTGTTGTCCTTGTTGATCGGTATGACATAGCGTGTGTAAGAGTGACATCAGTGATAGATGTGTGTTAACTAACGTGTGTGTGGTGAGAAAAGGTGTCTTGTGACAGGAAGGTAGATGATAGCAAGTAAATATGGATGAAGTGTCTAAAAGTGTGATGCGATCGTAGTAAAGAGCCGGTGTGTGTTGTGATCTAGTTGTGTATAACAAGTATGATGGTGTGTAACAGGTGTAGATAGGTGTGTTGGTGTGTGCATGATGACCAGGTGTGTCTGTGTATGAACAAGGAACGGATGTTGTGACTAGTAGTAGTAAGAACTGTGTCTGGGCGTGTCTCTGTTTGACAGGAATGTTGTAATGATGTGAACAGGAGTGGTGTAGTGTGAGGTGTAAAATGTGTAGGGTGATGAATACCCCGATGCAAACTGTAGCAAGTGCCATCTTCTCTTGTCCTTTTCTAGGACCAAGGAATCCTGATGAGTGCGGTTACAACTATTTTCCTATGCCACGGAATCTCCCTACCGAAAAGAGGATAGTCAACCCATGGTCTCCTTATCATGTGCCAAGTGGATATTCCTTTACTCACAAGAGGCAAAGATTGCTCATTATCTACAGATGACACTTGTCTATAGGAAAAACACCTAAAGACTCCCACACACAAAGCTTAACACAGACCACACTAGTTTCACTAGATGACGAGCCCTGAAACTCACAGTGTTGCAGTAGGTGGTACCGTAGCATGATGCATTGACTTCAATGAAGACGGTTAGAGAAGATTGTAGTGGGAAATTCTGCTGAAGCGATTGGCTCGCACGTTCTTGATGCCTATAAACTAAACGCTCATAGAAGGATCCACTGGCAGTGGTTCATTGGCGGGATGTGGTCTGGCAGCCTTCCTACTCTCTGGGATGAACGCCATATTTGGGTGTGTTACAGTGGTGGATCCAGTGGGAAAATCATTGCAAGAATACAGAGTAAAAGTGCATGACGTAGAGGAAAGCCATGGTGCGATTGCACCAATCAAGACTCCACTGGCTTTGCATGCATGGATCGAAAAAGGTGGCTTGAGCAAGTAGGATGAGAACCACATCCTAGGCTCAGTGACCTTGCGCTGCCATGCAAGGGCCACATGTAATCCAGCGGTTACGACACCATGCAGAGAAGTCTTGACACCATTTTTGTGTGACTATCGAGCCATCAAGAGCACAAGTGTACCCAACCAAGCTCCGAGGCACGAAGTTTTGAGTGGCGGCCCCTGACTCCCAGAGCACATGCTAGGTGTTGGGATCAACGGGAATTTGGCACAGTATAAGACACACCTCGTGGCAGATTACTGCTGCTGGCCAAAAGCCAGACCCGGGAAGGGCATTATTGCTATAGACCAGATAGGTTTCTACACTCAAGTCATGGTAATCAGGTGAAGATTCCCTTGCAGGATCCGAGCTGAATGCAGCGGACCTACACCATGGAACCTACGAGGGGTGGATGTCTCAGGGCGCAGGACAACCAAGGCGTCACATAGACAGGGCATGCCCACTCATGAGTTGGGGACCACGACACTGGTCTTTATTCTCCAGGTAGGTAATAAACCACCATTGAATGACCTATGACAGCTCTCCCCCACCCTCGGGCATACCCGCTGTAAAGTCCACACATGCTAGGTGACTGGTCGGTCTGAGCCCCCAGTCTAATCCTCATCACAAGAAAATGCAGCGTGTGACGGCCACACGCCGCAGGGGCCTAGCATCGGTTGTAGATGGGGGCTAGCGGGCCCTAAGGAGCTCCAGAGCTACGTATGTCCCACATCACCTCAAGACAGACTTGGGTCCTCAGTGTCAACACCCTCAGGGAAGAGAATTGCTGAGAAAAACTGGTCAGCGATGTTCCTGCACGACAACAATCAAGAAGTTATGCACAGAGAAAATGCAGCCCGCTAGGGCACAGTCAGCACAATTGCTGGGGAAGACGAGAGCAGTCTCAGATCACGAAATGACTCTCACTGTCTTGTTCTACAAATTGGATACGTGTGATTTAATTACTATGCCAAACCATCCTCTAGGAGTGATTCTTGAGGTATTTAAGCTGTGCCAAGATGAAAATAATAGTGAGAAAGCAAGGAAAATAAAGCTATAGGACAATTCATAGAAGTACCATTATACACTAAGTCACTCAACTCCATGTTGAATAATCGGAAACAAATGTGATCTCATTACATCGTATATTTTTCTCTTGATGTCTTGCATATCGGACAATAAATGCTAAACATAAGCTAATCAGATAAAGGAAGAAAAAATTTAAATTAGTAGGTGTCTAAAGAAACATGGCTGGTACCTAATGTCGTTGCGTGTGCTTCTGTTGTAAGTAAAGGTAAAACACCTATGTCTGTGAGGAATTGATAAGTATCTTTCCCCAAATCTCTGCCATTATCTCCGACTGAGTAAGCCACCTTTTTCCCTGATCCACCCATCGCTTCACACAATATATCCTCAAGTTAGACTTACACTTGTCAGTGGATGGGCAGCAGAGGGATACCCCGAGTGCAGGGGTGAGTTCTGAGCGACGAGTCAGCACCCCCCTCAACAGGGGGAAGCAGCATATCACAGACCTCTATTCACTGCTTTGTCTATTCTGTTTGATACCGACGGCAACCTATGCCTGCTATGTGAATATCCACTCCAAGTTCAACACGGCATCAGGATGAAAACAGCGGCAACACAAGCAATCCCTTTAAATTAGCAGGACTACCTCCTGAAAGGCTTGAAGAGATACTTGCGTAGCGAGTGCGTCGATCTCGCTATCATCTGCCCTCCAAGATGAACCCCATTGTGGACCCTCCTCTATTGTGCAACTCTCACCCCCAGACGGTGGTGTCTCTGGGTCAGACATGGGCACGTGGGGAAGCTGCCTCTGAGCCCACGGGTCACCGTGCTTCTCTCTCTCCACAGGGGTCCTGTCCCAGGTGCAGCTGCGGGAGTCGGGCCCCAGCCTGGTGAAGCCCTCACAGACCCTCTCGCTCACCTGCACGGCCTCTGGATTCTCATTGAGCGACAAGGCTGTAGGCTGGGTCCGCCAGGCTCCAGGGAAGGCGCTGGAGTGGCTCGGTGGTATAGACACTGGTGGAAGCACAGGCTATAACCCAGGCCTGAAATCCCGGCTCAGCATCACCAAGGACAACTCCAAGAGCCAAGTCTCTCTGTCAGTGAGCAGCGTGACAACTGAGGACTCGGCCACATACTACTGTACTACTGTGCACCAGACACAGTGAGGGGAAATCAGTGTGAGCCCAGACAAAAACCTCCCTGCATGGGGGCCCGTGACCACCAGGGGGCGCGCAGGGACTCAGTACAGAGCTGAGCCCTGGAGCAGGTGCAGAAGAGGCTTGGCGTGGGGGGCCTGGGGGGAATCTCGTCAGAGCTTCTCTTTCCTCCTCCTGCCCAGGAGCTGCACCTCAGACCCTCTTCTGTGTCCTGGTAATTCCTTGTGCTTTATGTCGCTCTCAGAAAACTGTGTTTATATATATTTTAATTTTTCCTTGAAGCAAGGATAGCTTTATGCAAACACACACACACACATATAATACTAAACAGCTAAAATTTTTCACCTTCATTTCTCTTCTTTCAAAGGAACTCAGTAAAAACATTTGCCTCTCATGTTATTTTCAACTATTAACTATCCTGAAAGGAAACCTAAGATATTTAAACATTTTTAATCTTTGTTTTGTTTTTGTCCATGAAGTAGGAAGAGACTCAACCTCCTTCTATCTGTCAAACTGCACAGTAGAATCTGGAGCAAGCAGTGTCTAAGGCTCCAGTGTCAGGGGTCCCCAGTGCTGCATATGCAATGATTCTCATCATTCACAGGTTCTGTACTGCAAATTCACCCACATGCTAGCTTTTATTAGCGTCTTAACATAAACACTGTTACCTTGTGTCCTTATATAGACATTGAGAATTTGGCCAGTTCACTGAGTCACTCAACACACACACATTCCAGGTGAGGGCAATCAGGGTGATACCATCTCGCCTCAACGTCTCTCAAGTCCACACCCCATTCTGAGCTTATGTCTGGATCATTCATAAGGGGAAATACAGAGGTCCTCAGGTGGATTTGTCCGTGGGTCAACGTGGAGCCCACCACCATCTGTCCTCTCTCCCATCACAGTGACCGTCACTGCCACAGCGAAAGGAAGCAGGAGCTGTGCTAGGCTCAGCCCTGAGGAAAGACCCAAGGACTGAGAGGACGAGGGGCTGAGCTGAGATGGGCAAGGGTCAGGAGGTGGGGGCCATCAAGATGGAGACTCTGGGCTCATAAAGGGGGACCTGCCCTGGGATCTGGTTCCAAGCCATCTGATAGACACACTGCTTTCCCACCCTTGCTCGCCAAACATGTAAATTCAGAAGGCACCCACGGGGATCCTGGGATGACCAGGGTGAGTGTGACCACAGCCTCTCTGTATTCACAGGAATAGAGCTCCTCAATGCAAATTCCTCCTCAACCTCCAAGGAAAAATCCACCCCTGGGCTATGGGAGCTCACCACTGTCTGCTCATACAGGATGAAGGTCTCAGTAAAGGCCAAGCTGTTGTGTAGAAGATGAGACTCTGCAGTCTTCTCCTCTGCCTTGGGCAGTTCCCCAAGGGGAAGGTCAGGCGTCAGACACGCATCTGTGGGGGTGATTGTGACAGCAGGTGACTGACTGGGCTTGAATCTTCTTGTCCCCGGGTGTCCTGTCCCAGGTGAAGGTGCAGGAGTCGGGCCCAGACCTGGTGAAGCCCTCGCAGATCGTCTCCCTTACATGTGCTGTCTCTGGTTACTCCATCACGTGGTTATGGTGAGAGCTGGGTCCACCAGGCCCCAGCGAAGGGGCTAGAGTGGATGGGAAGCATATATTATAATGGTGACACTTACCACAGCCCCTCCATCAAGAGCCACACCTCCATCTCCAGGGGCACGTCTAAGAACCAGTCCTCCCTGCAGCTGAGCTCCGTGACCACTGTGGACACAGCTGTGTATTACTGTGCAAGAGACACACTGAGGGGACCTCAGTGTGAGCCCAGCCACAAGCCACCCTCCAGGTGCCCCTGAACCACCAGGGGGCTTGTGGGACACACCGAGCACAGGGCTGAGCCCAGGAGCAGGTGCCCTGGGCTTGGAGGAGATGCTCAGGAGAGACTGTGCTTTCCTCTTCCTGCCCAGGAGTCCACCAGAGACCCTCCTCTGTGTCCTAACGTCTCACTGCTGTGCTTTATGTCACGCTCGGCATACTGTGGGAATATGCATATGTTTTTGCAGTTTTAATTTCCTGTTGAAGTAAAATGGATTTTATACATACACATTTAATAGTCTAGAATTAAGGACAATTTTTTGGTTTACTTGTCTTCTCAAAGGATCTCAGCATAGCCCTGAGGCCCATCACCATTTTCCTGGTGAGTCTGAATCTTGAAATCTATGAAGGTTCTGAGAAGACACAGGAGATTTTCAGTTGCTACAATGTTTGTTGTTTTTTACATGTGGAAGGAAGAGACTCACTCTCCTTCTTTCAGTGAAACTGCAAAAACGGGTAGAATTCTGCCGTGTCCAGTGTTAGAGGCGCTAGCACAGAGAGCCCCAATACTGCGTATACAGACATCCTCGTTATTCAGATTCCGCATTTGCAAGTTCACCTACTTTTTAGCTACTATTAGCATCATAAAACATATACCATCGTTTCACGGTCATTAATGGACATTTACAATGTGGACTGCCTTTAAATCATCCAACACACGCATGTTTCTACTTGAGGGCAGTCAAGCCCATTCCCTCATGTTTCATCCAATCATGTAAATCAGTCTCCTTCGTGTTCACTTTACTGAGGTATTTTCACATTTTGTGCTCCTAAGTTGACAGTTTCCCTCTTGAAAATGACCCCGTGTGTAGTCCTCACGCACAGGCTAGTGCTTCTAAGCACCCATTGCGGCAAGCTAACTTTCAATAGAAAATATCTCTCTCAGAAAGGTTCATTCAGGCAAGAATGGTACTTCTGGGCATGTGAGCTTGACATTGATGCCTCAGATATAAACACCATTTTTTAAGATGGGATTCAGATCTCAATCTCTGTTATTTAAGGTAGCCTTGGAAACTTGGTTGAGTTCCAAATACAGATGGTAAAATGGAGATTTATTGACAAGAAGGAGATTGACTGGACGGACAATGACCATGAGGAGACTTCAAGTTCAGGGGGTCCTGGCTAGACTGTCTCCCAAGGATTCTTGATCAATAGACATCAGGGAGATCAGAAGCACCTGGGAGACAGCAGGTTTAATGAAATGACCCCAACATTGAGGGTGATCAGAGTAAGTGTGCTCACTAGTCTGACTTAGGTGTCTTGATAAAACTAGGAAAGGGTGGACACAGAAACCCACAGGTCAAGACCTTGTTGAGAAACAAATTTCAGGAAGCCAGAGTAAAATGTGGTAAAGGCATCCTTGTCACCTTGGGAGTCAGAGTTCTTATATTCATTCACCTAGTCCTCTGAAAGTCAGCTTTAATCCAAAGGAAGATGATCTGTCTGGTCCCTCCCCGTCCTGCTGGCATCTCTGAGCTGTGAGCATCTCCCGCGTCTGAGGAAGGTGAGTGATGTAGTGACTTCTGTGAAGAGGTCTCATGCTTTCTCCTTCCCAGGTGTCCTGTCCCAGGTGCTGGGGCGGGAGTCGAACCAGGACCATTGGAGGCCCTCTCCTCACCTGGTGTGTCTGTGGATTCTGCACCACACAGAGCTGCTGGGACTGGAGCCCTCAGTCCTAAGACTCAGAGCTGCAGTGACGGGGTGCTTTGGTCCCGGGAATAGCACAGCATAGAGCATGTCTCTCCAGAAACCACTCTCCACCCAGGACACGTTCATCTAGCTCCATGAGGACCTAGGACACAACCCTGTGTTGCTGTCCCAGGAGGTCCAGGAAGAAGTCAGACCCAAGCCTCGTAACACTGCCTTCAGGGCTGCTCCAAGCACCAGGGGACACCCGCCTTCATCAGGAAACAAGAGGACACTTTTCAGGGCAGGAGAGAAAATGTCAGGATGGGGTTTTCTCTCAGAAGCTGGGGTCTCTCCACTGGAACATTCCCTCCCCTGCAAGCTCCTTCCACTGTCACCCCAGAGAGCTTTCCTGTTTCTGAACCTGGGACGTGATTTCATGGAGTCAGGCTGGTCTGTCTTTCCCCATCTGTCTTAGGACACGCTGCATAGAAATATTTCCTCAGGGGACATACTAGGTCACTACCTTCTGTTACTTGCTGTCAACTTTTTAATTATTAATTCTTCTACTTAACTTCGAGTCTGTTTTCACCTTCAGATGGATTTCCAAATCCTCTCAGGCTGAAGTTCTCCCCAGCCCTGTTAGACTCTGTGTCTTTCATTTGAATAGTGAGTAGTATTTGAAGTTGGCAATTAATGTCATAGACCACTGGAGTGACTTTTTCCCCAGAGGACACTTGAAAATGTCTGGACACCAGTGAGGCTGTCGTAAGGGGTGAATTGTAGGTGGCTAGTTCTGCATTTGGTAGACAGATAAATAATAGATGAAATAGAAATGAAGATAAAAGGAAACAACGCAAACAATTGTATCCTAACCATACGGTTCAGTACAGTCCCTTGGTCCTGTCCGACTCTTTGGGACCCCATGAATCACAGCATGCCTCGCCTCCCTGTTTCACCAACTCCCAGAGATTACTCAAACTCATGTCCATCGAGTCAGTGATGCCATGCAGCCATCTCATCCTCTGTCATCCCCTTCTCCTCCTGTCCCCAAGCCCTCCCAGCATCAGAGATTTTTCCAATGAGCCAACTCTTTGCATGAGGTAGCCAAAGTATTGGAGTTTCAGCTTTAGCATCAGTCCTTACGATGAACACCAGGACTGACCTCCTTTAGAATGGACTGGATGGATCTCCTCACGGTCCAAGGGACTCTCAAGAGTCTTCTCCAACACCACAGTTCAAAAGCATCAATTCTTCAGTGCTCACCTTTCTTCATAGTCCAACTCTCATATCCATACATGACCACTGGAAAAACCATAGCCTTGACTACATGGACCTTTGTTGGCAAAGTAATGTCTCTGCTTTTTAATATGCTATCTAGGTTGGTCATAACTTTAAATAACCATAAAATTTAGTCTATAAATTCAGCGAGTAGTAAAAGCTCAGAAGTACAAAGGTGATATGTGAATGTACTTGAAGATATTTGTAAAAACATAAATATTCAAATAATTGGTAAATACTTTTCTAGCCCACTCCTCAGTCAAGCAGTGATTCTCTGTTTTCTCTCTATGAAATCATCACATACATTACCAGTTGGCTGCCATTTCCATTCCTTCCAGCTAGTGGATGAGTGACCTTAATTTTACATCATCCCCAGCATTTGAGCACTTTAGTATTTTGTACTTTAGCTCCTCTAAAGGTGTGTAACAGCATCTCATCCTCCTGTTACTTCTTGCTTCCTAAGTGGTCAAACAGGAGATGACAAGAGTGAACATCGACATTTTGGAATCAGCCAACTAAGATGGACTGGAATGGGTGGATTTAACTCAGATGACCATTATATCTACTACTGCGGGCAAGAATCCCCTAGGAGAAATCGAGTAGCCATCATAGTCAACAAAAGATTCTGAAATGCAGTACGTGGATGCAGTGTCAAAAATGACAGAATGATCTCTGTCCATTTCCAAGGCAAACCATTCGATATCATGGTAATCCAAGTCTATGCCCCGACCAGTAATGCTGAAGAAGCTAAAGTGGAACGATTGTATGAAGACCTACAGGACCTTCTAGAATTAACATCCAAAGAAGATGTCCTTTTCATTACAGGGGACTGGAATTCAAAAGTAGGAAGTCAAGAAACACCTGGAGTAACAGGCAAATTTGGCCTTGGAATACGGAATGAAGCAGGGCAAAGACTAATAGAATTCTGCCAAGAGAATGCCCTTGTCATAGCAAAACCCTCTTCCAACAACACAAGAGAAGACTCTACACATGGACATCACAAGATGGTCAACACCGAAATCAGATTGATTATATTCTTTGCAGCCAAAGAATGAGAAGCTCTTTAGATTCAGCAAAAACAAGACCAGGAGCTGACTGTGGCTCAGATCAGGAACTCCTTAATGCCAAATTCAGACTTAAATTGAAGAAACTAGGGAAAACCACTAGACCATTCAGGTATGACCTAAATTAAATCCCGTATGATTTATACAGTGGAAGTGAGAAATAGATATAAGGGACTAGATCTGATAGAGTGCCTGATGACCAATGGATGGAGGTTTCTGACAATGTAGAGGAGACAGGGAGCAGCACCATCCCCAAGGAAAATAAATGCAAAAAAGCAAAATGGCTGTCTGAGGAGGCCTTAGAAATAGCTGTTAAAAGAAGAGACGGGAAAAGCAAAGGAGAAAAGTAAAGATATACCCATTTGAATGCAGAGTTTCAAAAAATAGCAAGGAGGGATAAGAAAGCCTTTCTAGCAATCAATGCAAAGAATTAGAGGAAAACAATAGAATGGGAAAGACTAGAGATCTGTTCAAGAAAATTAGTGATACCAAGGTAACATTTCATGCAAAGATGGGCTCAATAAGGGACAGAAATGGTATGGACCTAACAGAAGCAGAAATATTAAGAAGATGTGGCAAGAATACAAAGAACTGTACAAAAAAAGATCTTCACGACCCAGATAATCATGATAGTGTGATCAATCACCATGAGTCAGACATCCTGGAATGTGAAGTCAAGTGGGCCTTAGGAAACATCACTATGAACAAAGCTAGAGGAGTTGATGGAATTCCAGTTGAGCTAATTCAAATCCTAAAAGATGATGCTGTGAAAGTTTGCACTCAATATGACAGCAAATTTGGAAAATTCAGCAGGGGCCACAGGACTGGAAAAGGCAGTTTTCATTGCAATCCCTAAGAAAGGCAATGCCAAAGAATGCTCAAACTACCACACAATTGCATTCATCTCAAACACTAGCAAAGTAACGCTCAAAATTCTCCAAGTAGGCTTGGGACAATATGTGAACTGAGAACTTTCAGATCTTCAAGTTGGTTTTAGAAAAGGCAGAGGAAACAAAGATATAATTGCCAACATCTGCTGGATCATCGAAAATGCAAGAGAGTTTCAGAAAAACACCTATTTCTGCTTTATTGACTATGCCAAAGCCTTTCACTGTGTAGATCACAATAAACTGTGGAAAATTCTGAAAGAGATGGCAATACCAGACCCCCTGACCTGCCTCTTGAGAAATCTGTATGCAGGTCAGAAAGCAACAGTTAGAACTGGATGGAACAGACTGGTTCCAAATAGGAAAAGGAGTATGTCAAGGCTCTACATTGTCACCCTGCTTATTTAACTTATATACAGAGGACATCATGAGAAACGCTGGGCTGGATGAAGCACAAACTGGAATCAAGATTTCCAGGGGAAATATCAATAACCTCAGCTATGCAGATGACACCACCCTTATGGCAGAAAGTGAAGAAGAACTAAAAAGCCTTTTGATGAAAGTGAAAGAGGAGAGTGAAAAAGTTGGCTTAAAACTCAACATTCAGAAAACTAAGGTCATGGCATCCGGTCCCATCACTTCATGGCAAATAGATGAGGAAACAGTGGAAGAAGTGAGAGATTTTATTTTGGGGGGCTCCAAAATCACTGCCGATGGTGACTGCATCCATGAAATAAAAAGACGCTTACTCCTTGGAAGAAAAGTTATGACCCATCTAGACACCATATTGAAAAGCACAGACATTACTTTGCCAACAAGGTCCATCTAGTCAAGGCTACGGTGCTTCCAGCAGTCATGTATGGATGTGAGCGTTGGACTTCAAAGAAATCTGAGCCCCGAAGAAATGATGCTTCTGAACTGTGGTGTTGGAGAAGACTCTTGAGAATTTCTTGACCTGCAAGGGGATCCACCCAGTCCATCCTAAAAGAAGTCAATCCTGAATATTCATGGGAAGGACTGAAGTTGAAGAAGAAACTCCAATACTTTGGCCACCTGATGCTAAGAGCTTACTCATTTGAAGAGACCCTGAGGCTGGGAAAGATTGAAGGCAAGAGGAAAAGGGGATGACAAAGGATGAGACGGTTGGATGGCATCACTGACTCCATGCACTTGGGTTTGGGGAAACTCCAGGAGTTGGTGATGTGACGTTGGTGACGCCAGGGAGGCCTGGCGTGCTGTGGTCCATGGGGTCACAAAGAGTCAGACAAGACTGAGTGACTGAACTGAACTGAAATAGTCAGATGATAAAACAATATCTATATGAAAAGACAGGGCCATCCTATACTGTGTCTTCAGGCCTCTTCCTAGATGCAGTGATTTCAATGTAGCTCATAAAACACGTGCTCCCCTAACCAAATTCAAATACTGAGAGAGCTGAAGAAAAGAGACTTCACAGGGACCCAGAAAGGCCACGGGCATGGTGATCACACTCCATCCCCACTTACAAGGACAGTGCTGGTCCACATGGAAACTGCTCCTCATGCTCCAGGGTACAATCCACCCCTGGGTAAGGGAGCTCACATCCCTCCTCCCACAGGGCTGAGGTGTCAGGCAAGGCAGGGTTGTGGTGTAGAAGACAGGGGTGTGGGGTCTTCTCCTCTGCCTGGTGACAGCTCCCCAAGGTGAGGGTGTCAGGTGCAGACATGGGTCTGTGGGGATGGTTGTGACTGCAGGTCATTGACACCGACTGTTTCTCCTTCCCAGGTGTCCACTCCCAGATGAGCTGCAGCAGTCGGGCCAGAACTGGTGAACCCTCACTCACCCTCTCCTGACGTGCACTGTCTCTTCTTACTCCATCACGTGGTTATTGTCGGAACTGGATTCGCCAGGCCCTAGGGAAGGGGCTAGAGCAGATGTCATAAATAAGCTATGATGGTGACACTTACTACAGCCCCTGCATCAAGATCACACCTCCATCTGCAGAGACATCCAAGAATCAGTTCTCTCTGCAGCTGAGCTCTGTGACCACTGAGGACACGGCAGTGTGCTGCTAGGCAAGAGACACAGTGAGGGGAAGGCAGTGTGAGCCCAGACACCAGCCACCCTCCGGGGGCTCCATGACCACCAGCGGGTGCTGGGGACACACAGTTGTGTGTTGCAGGAGCAGGTGCAGACGGTGATTGACAGCTGGTCTCTGTCAGGAGGCTTCCTCTCCTTGTAGCAGTTTTTCTCGGGAATGTCTTTGCATTCACGACTCTTAGGTACCTCTTCAGCCTTTAAAGCAGAATGGTGGTTGGGATAGGGGATTATATCCTCACTGCGCGAAAGGCACAGTCTCTTAGGGTTGCTTCCTCTTGTCACTTAGGCCCGTTCTCTGGACATTTGGTGTAAGCTCGCTAAGTCTACAGGAGAGGCTCTGTGTGACTCAGCAGTGCTGCTCATCACAGCAGGGCCAGTGAACGAGCTAGCCAGTGGTCAGCAGTGTAAGTGCAGCTGGACTCAGACAACAGAGGTGTATAAACCCAGAGCCAGGGAAGAACCCCCCTTGGTGGTGCTAACTGAACTGACACCTCCCTCACATCATCAGCCATAGTTCTCTCCACGGAGACCCAGCGGGACCTCCACGCCAGCCTGAGATAGAAGCTGAGTCTGCTGACACCACGCAGAGATGCAGGAAGATGAAAAGTTTGTGTCATCTGTGTTCCTGCATCTATGTCTGTGGTGTCCTCAGACTCACATTCTACATCAACCTGGGGTGAGGGTCCCACTGAATTTCCACGGAGAGAACTATGCATAATGCTCTGAGTGTGGTGTCAGCTCTTTGAGCACCACCGAGGGGCGTTCCTCCCTTCACTAATTGACAGGCTCTAGTAGGTGCAGTAGCTTCCGTCATTTGGGTGGTTTACGGCAGATAGAGGACACAAACTAAAGGGAAGCTTGTACTTGAAAAGCAATTCCTACTTGATATCCTCAGCTTTCTTGTCAAGGTAGGAGCCACCAGAAGTTTATACGAGGACAAGTCTTTCAACGAGAGAGCACCATACATCTAAGGAATATACAGAATATTCCCTGATGAATAAAGAAGGCATTGTGAGCACCGTCTTCATGTTTAGCCATCCCTCCTGACTGTCTCATGGAACAAACACTACCTTTAGTTCATGAAACTTAGTGATTTTAAATCACTTTGTTCTAATGCATGCATGCTAGTCACTCCAGTCATGTCAGCCTCTTTGCCACACTAGGGACTGTAGCCCATTAGGCTCCCCTGTCCATGAAATTTTCCAAGCAAGAATACTGGAGCGGGTTGCCATGCCCTCCTCCAGGGCATCTTCCTGACCAGGGATGGATCCTGTGTCTCTTACATCTGCTTATTGGTAGGCGGGTTCCTTATCACTAGCGCCATCTTGCGATCATTATGTGAGTCTCCTTCAGCAGAAATCACACAAAGTGAACAGAGTAAATCATGAGAAAGTGAAAGTTGCTAAGTTGTATCCAACTCTGCGACCCCACGGACTACACAGTCCATGGAATTCTCCAAGGAAGAATACCGGAGTGAGTAGCATTTCCCTTCTCCAGGGCATCTTCCCAACTCAGGGATCAAACCCAGATCTCCCAAACTGCAGGCAGGTTCTTCACCAGCTGAGCCACAAGGGAAGCCCAAGTATACTGGAGTGGGTAGCCTATCCCTTCTCCAGCAGATCTTCCAGTCCCAGGAAGCGAATCCTATATTGCAGGATGATTCTTTACCATTGAGCTGTGAGTTCAGTCACTCAGTAATGGCTGACTCTTCCCAACCCCGTGGACTGCAGCATGCCAGACTTCCCTGTCCATCTCCAACTCCCAGAACTTGCTCAAGCTTATGTCCATCCAGTCGATGATGCCATCCAACCATCGCATCCTCTGGCATCCCCTTTTCCTCCTGTCTTCAATCTTTCCCAGCATCAGGGTCTTTTCCAATGAGTCTGTTCTTCAAATCAGGTGGCCAAAGTATTGGAGCTTCAGCTTCAGCATCAGTCCTTCCAGTGAATATTCAGGACTGATTTCCTTTAGGATAGACTGGTTTGATCCTCTTGCAGTCAAGGGACTCCCAACAGTGTTCTCCAACACCGCAGTTCAAAAGCATCAGTACTTCAGCGCTCAGCTTTCTGTATGGTTCATCTCTCATATCCATACATGAGTACTGGAAACTCCATAGCTTTACCAGACGGAATTTGTCCAGCAAAGTCTCCACTTCTTAATGCGCTGTCTAGGATGGTCATAGCTTTTCTTCCAAGGACCATGCTGTCAGGGAAGCTTGAACTGATCTATCGGGGAAGCCCAACAATGAGAAAAATCACAAGCCAATGAAACGAGGAGCCCAGATGTGGGTGGTCCCGGATTTGGTGAAGTCAGCAGTTCAAGTACCTGGAGAGAATGAACAACCTTCCACATGGCACACCCACATGTAAGCCCCTCCCCCAGGGGAACCCCTCATTACGGACGTGATGACTGCATTCCCTGGTCACACGGGGACATGAAAAGGGGCTGGGAGAAGGGGGACGGCTCCTCTGAAATTACCTCAGGAACCCGGAATCACCGAGAGGCGCTTTGTCCTGCCTTCTGACTAGAACTGGGTCACCAGGACGTAACAGTCTCCTCACCGTGGTGCTTTCTGAATTCCAGCCACTTGGAAGAGCTTTGGAATCTGAGCCTAAAATAAGTGCCCTGCTGAGTCCTTCATCCCTGTCTCTCTATGTTGGTCAAGTCTGTCCAGGCTCCTTTGACTCTTAGTGACATTCGATTTCTCCTTCGCCTCACAGGTCAAGGACAACCTCAGCTGGTACCTGCTGGTTCCTGCATCAAGAGGTAGTGTGTGTGGAAACCATGATTTCCATATTAAAGCAAGGAAATTCTCAACACCAAAACTTTCCCCGGACCTAACAGAGTCCTAACATTGCAGGGGAATCCCCAGGCACAAAACCAGAGAGGTGGGCAATCCACAGTCCAGGTGAGACGTGCCCATGGATGTGAAGCTTAGGAAGGAGCACCTTCAGGGTAATTACTACCAATTCCTGCAGGACCAGCAATAACCACTGTGAGGATGAGAGATCCTGGGGTCGCAGTCCATGGTTTGTGGAATATAACTCCAGAAACATCCAGATCTTCAAGGTGAGTGTTCATATTTATCCCTTCAGGACACCTGACGGACGAGGGGAAGGCAAACGCTGAAAAATGCTAACACCTACCCAGAAGGTTCATCATGCAGACCCTCATGGAAGAGCTCTTCCCCCAGCTTCTCCAAGGAGGTGAACAGAAATTCTTGTCCACTGCAGACCTACAGAGGGGTCATATCTCATGGCTAAGAGAAGGGACTGGACCAGGGCACTGCAGCCCAGGAGGGCGTAGATCGTGGATGGGCCAATACTGAAAACCCTGGCGATGCTCAGAGCCCAGACCCAGATCCCCTGAGTCATGGGTGTTCAACCTCAACAATGCATGTAGCCCCTACCCACATGTGACCTCCAGGGACCTGGCAGAGCTATGACATACAGCCTCTTTGAGGAGGGGAGCTAGTGTGCAGAGACCACAGCCAGACAACCATCAGGAGCCAGAGCGCTGAGGCTCTGGTACCCACGGCTGGAGACCAGGCTTGGAGCACCTCACTACTGGCCTCAGACCCGCTCTCTCCTGCCTGATCGACATGGCCAGTATCCCTCTCCTGCTCTTGGGTATCTGACATGCTCAGGAATATTTATGAAGGTTCCATCAGAGACTCAGAACAGGGGGAAGCAGGTTTGTCACAGGGTCCTGCTGGAGGACACGTGGCTGACACAGCAGTGGATCTGTCTCCCCAATGACCTCAGGTCCTGAAGTCCTCGGGCAGGTGGTCAGGAGGATACGGTGAGAAGCAGGATGGAGTCTGAGGATGGATGCAACCCGAGGCCGTCCTGCTGAAGAGATGTCCTGCCAGGGGACATGCACACGGCTGATCTAGCTTCTCTGCAGGGTGCTGTTGTGGCAACCCTCTCCAGTGTTCCTGCCTGGAGAATCCCATGGACAGAGGAGTCTGGTGGGCTACAGTCCGTGGGGTCTCAAAGGGTCAGACACGACTGAGGTGACTGAGCATGCTCACCACCCCATTCCCTGGGTGAGCACTCCCTCAGGGCAGCCTCCCCTGAGTCAGCTGACAAGGGCTCTGCCTCGTCGTCCTCCAGCGTCTCAGGTGTCTCCTCTCACAGGTGTGGGCACTAAGAGCCCCTCAGATGTTTGCGCTGTGAGTTGTCAGGGGCTACTGCACTGGTTTCCGACAACCGGGCTCATCTGGACCTTCTTGAGGGGCCCCTGCAGGGTCCAGGTGCTGCAAGAACAGGTGAGCCCAGGAGTGAACGGTAGGTGGAGTGGGCATCGAGCCCCGTGCTTCTGCATGCAGGTATCCTGTGACATGATGTTAGCCCACGGGGGGCTCCAGGAGGCAAAGGGACCCCAAGTTCTCGAGAGCCTCTGGACTCACTGTGAGTGTCAACTGCATCAGTGCACCCGCAGGCCCAGGGCAGCGACATCCAGGTGTTCTCACAAACTCCTTCCTTGAGGTCTCTCTACAGAGTGCATGCATTTATTGAGGCTATTTCTAGAGATGCTTAAAAGAACATGCTGTCTCTAGAAGAATACTCTGAAGATGGAACACAGCCACTTAATACCAGACTAGAAACACTGCTAGGACTGCCCTGTGAGCCCAGGCAGGGGGTGCCCAGGACCCCAGTGCAGGGCTGCTGCCCAGGAGCATGTGGGGAGGGGCCGGGAGTCTCAGAGACGGAGTCTTCTCTTTTCACTGAAAACAATAACTAGCAGGACAAGGACTGGTGACGTTTAATATTGGGGCCTGTTGGGAATACACAGCTCGGTGAGGCCATGAGAAGTACATGTGTATATGCCTGTGAGTGAGTGTGTGAGTGTGTATGTGAGCATGCAAGTCTGGATGTGTTACATGTTTGTGTGTGAGTGTGTGCATGAGTGTGTATATGTATTAGTATATGTATGTGTGCATCTTTGTGAGTGTGAATGTGTGCATGTGTGTGCCTGTGTTTGTGTGTATGTGTGTGTGTAAGTGTGTGAGTGAGCATGTCTCTGTGTGATGTGTGTGTGTCTGTGTGTTTGACAGATGTGTGTGTGTGAGACAGGTGTGTGTGACAAGTTGTGTGTTAGACGGGTGGGTGTGTGTGTAACAGGTGTGTGTGTGTAACAGGTGTTTGTGACAGGTGTGTGTGTGACAGTGTGTGTGTGTCTGTATGTCTGTTTGACAGGTGTGTGTGTGACAGGTGTGTGTGTTAGACCGGTGTGTGTGTGTGTGTGAATACCCAGTGGTGGCTGACTTTGGGGAAACACACTGATTAGAGGTGAAGATGTCTCTGTGGCACTAAAGACTGGTTCACGATGGGGACTGTGTCCTCTGGGGCGTATCCCTCAGTGGAAGAGCTCTGTGTACACAGGGGTCAGGGACCTGGCAGGACACACGCCATGAAACAGCATGAGGACACGGACACACACCCACTGAGCGTGATCATGGGTCAGAAGACTACTCCCTCCTAATATCGCCCATGTATTGAGTGTAAAGTTTTCAGCCTCTAGAACATGCAGGTGACCTGAGGTGTCCTAGGTTAAATATGGATATTCTGAGCCCTAAGAACATCACCCAGAGCAACACCGACTCTGCACAGCAGTCCTGGGAGCACAGCCCTCACCAGGAACTGGAGCTGGAGAGTCCTCCTCCTGGTGGCCTTGGCTCCAGGTCAGGGTCACCCCAGTGCTGCGGTGAAGGAAGGGACAGGGTCCAGTCAAGGGGCTTCATGCACTTCTGTCCCCTGTCCACAGGGGTGCACGCCCAGGTGCAGCTGGTGCCGTTGGGGCTGAGCTGAGGAAGCCTGGGGCCTCAGTGAAGGTGTCCTGCAAGGCTTCTGGATACACCTTCACCGACTACATGCACTGCGTGTGACAGGCCCCTCAGCAAGGGCTTGAACAGATGGACAGATTGACAGCAAAGATGGTGGAGCAAAGTATGCACAGAAGTTCCAGGGCAGAGTCACGTTGGCTGCAGACACGTCCACCAGCACCGCCGACATGGAGCTGAGCAGTCTGAGGTCTGAGGACACGGCTGTTTATTACTGTGTGAGACACACAGTGTGAAAACCCACATCCTGAGGGTGTCAGAAACCCGGAGGAGCAGGGCGGCTGTGCTGGGGCTGATGATGACAAAGACGATTGGGTCGGGGTCCTGAGAAAAGTGGATACAAACATGTGTTCACTGTTACAGGAGTGTGTTCACTGTCAGAATTTGTGTTCACCATCAAAGGAGTTGTGTGTTGACTCTCAGAGGACTGTATTCCATCAGAGGAGTGTGTTTGCTTGTACAGGAGTGTGTTCCCTATCTGTGGAGTGTGTTTGCTGTTACAGGATTGTGTTCACTGTTAGAAGAATATGTTCATTTTCAGAGTGTGTTCCCTGCCAGAGGTGTGTGTTCACTGTTACAGGAATGTTTTCCATACAATAGATACTCTGTCAGAGGAGTGTGTTCCATACACTAAGCACTCTGTTGGAGGAGTGTGTTGTGTACAATACACGTTGTGTCAGAAGAGTGTGTTCCGTACAATAAGCACTGTGTTGGAGGATTGTGTTCCGTACAGTAAAGATTCTGTAAGCAAAATATCAGCACTGGGGGGGGAAGCATCAGTGCACTCTACAGACATGAGCCACTTTGAGGTCTCTGTGTGGACCTGAGTCTTTGCCTCAGAGCCATGGCTCCATCCTATGTGAAGTCCAGCTTCATCTCCATGCAGATGTGTTAAGTCGTCTGCAGGTGGTTGAGCCATTTGCAGCCCCGCCCAGGAGTGAACAAAAACCCCTTTTGCTCTATGTCATGTCCAGGACCTGGTATGCTGTGTTCTGAGTTCCAGCCATTCTAACTGTGCAGTGGCACCTCACGATCCTTTAAGCATGCAGTCCTTGATGGCTTGTGATGTGGAAGGTCTTTCCATGTGCTCACGTGTCAGCTGTCCATCTTTGGAGGCAAGTTCAGACTTCACCCATTTTTCACTGGGTTGCTTACCTTCTGTTGTTCAGTTATGAGTGTCCATGTGCATTCATAGCACAAAGTTCTTACCAGATATGCTATTTATAAGTGTATCTTTCCATCCTGTGGCTTGCCGTTAGATTCCCTTAACAGTGAGTTCAGAAAACAAGTGTTTTTCATTGTGATGCTCTCCAATTTATCAGTTTTTCCCCCACGGATCATGCTATTGGTCTTATGTCTAAAAATTGTTGGCAAATTTAAGGGCACCCAGAAGTTGTCCAAGTGCAGCCCCGCCCCTCCCTCAACAGATGGGGCTGAAGAGGTGGGAAAATCAGGAATATGGAAGAATCCTAGATCCATTGACAGGTTTGTCCTGTGTGTGTGTGTATGGGTGTTCAGTTGAGTCTGACTTGTTCAGACCCCATGGACTGCAGCCCACCAGGCTTCTGTGTCCGTGGGATTTTTCCAGGCAAGAGTACTGGAGGGGGTTGCCATTTCCTCCCTCAGAGGATCTTCCGCACCCAGGGATTGAACCTGTGTTTCCCACGTCTCTTGTGTCTCCTACATTAGAAGCAGACTCTTTACCACGGCACCACCTGGGAAGCCCTGCCCTAACTGTAGTTTCCCCTTTCCAGAACGGCCTATAAATGAAGTCACACAACATGCAGGCCTTTAAGACTGCTTTTTTCACTTCGCCATATGCATTTAAGGTTCATCCACACCAGCCATGGACAGTCCAGAAAGGAAATTAAGAAAGTATTCCATTTAAAATTGCATCTAAAAGAATTAAATGCCTAGCAATAAATTTAACCAAGGAGAGGAGAGACATGTGCACTGAAAACCACAAAACCTAAGACAAAACCTAAAACACGGAAAGAAATGAGACTCCATGCGTGTTCAGTTGTAGCTGGCTCTTTGAGGTGCCCTGGACTGTAGTCCGCCAGGCCTCTCTGTCCATGGGATTTTTCAGGCAAGAACACTGGAGTGGGTTGCCATTTCCTCAGGCAGGGCATCTTCCTGACCCAGGCACCCTATTTCTCCTGACAGTCTTGACTGCAGCCGAGGCCCTGTGGAGCTTCCCCTCCTGCGTCTCCTGCACTGATGGGCAGGGTCTTTGCCGTGCACGTCACCTGGTGCACACACATCTGAGCTCACAGATGGAACAGCTTCTCCACATTGTAGGACAGCAAGGCTTCCCCGAGTCACTAACACGACCAGTGAGGAGCAGAAAGCCACTGAGTAAGAGGGCAGGGTTTCCCTTAGGGCTGATGGGAGCCCTCAGGACCCGGAGCAAGGAGGTGGCTGCTCAACTGTTCGGTGTCAAACGGTTAGTTTCATGACATGTGAAGTTTCCATCCACTAAAAAGAAAAGATTCCTAGATGACCCTTCAGGGTTCCATAGCTCGTTCTTCTATTCTTCCCATGCACGTGAGGACCACGGGCGGCCCACTCTTCCTCTGGGAAAGGGCACCGTGCTTGCCTGCAGTTCCAGCAGTCATGGATGAGGCTGCTCCAGCCGTTCGTGTGCAGTCCTGTGTGGACGTGTTTAGGTTCACTCAGAAAGGCACCTAGAAGCATGCTTGCCGATCTCAGGAGAAACCTGCGGATATTGCTCAGTTGCTAAGTCGGCTCCGTGAACTGCAGCATGCAGGGCCGCTTGTCCTCTGCGACCTCCTGGAGTTTGCTCAAACTCACGTCCATTGAGTTGGTGATGATATCTAACCACCTCATTCTCTGCCGACCCCTTCTCCTTCTGGCCTCAATCTTTCTCAAGATCTGGGTCTTTTCCAGTGAGTCACGTCTTCACATCAGGTGGCTAAAGTATTGGAGCTTCAGCATCATTCCTTCCAGTGAATATCCGGGATTGATTTCCTTTAGGATTGACTGGTTTGATATCCCTGCTGTCCAAGACACTCTCAAGAGTCTTCTCCAGCAGCACAATTCGAAAGCATCAATTCTTTGGTGCTCAGCCTTCTTTATGGAAAATGGTAACCCACTCCAGGGTTCTTCCAAGATAACCTCACAAATGGTATGAAAAGTGTAAAATTATGTTACCTTTCTACGAAACTGTCACACTGCCTGCCGAGGTGACTGGATCAACCTTCTTTCCACCAACAATGATGAGCTTTTCCATTGTCCTCCTCACTGGTCAACAGTGGGCATTGCAAGACTGGTGGGTTTTAGCCATTTTAACAGTATGGCTAAACAGTGGCCCTGCATGTGAGGAGAGCTCTTAGGGAGGGTCTGGATTTTCTCTGGTCTTGATGCTCTCAGACATCTCCCCTTCATATCTGTGGGGACGGACCCTCACTCTCCTGAAAATCCACTGCACTGTGACCTTCACAGAAGGGGAGTGGTCCCACAGAGAGCACAGGGCTCGTTACAAGCACGGGGTTCCAGACCCCCGGCCCGCCACAGAAGCTCTGTCTCACACACACCAGAGTGGGCCGAGAGGCCCTCCCCACCCCAAGGGCCCCTCCATGATGCTCACAGGTCATGCTGTCACCTCAGTAGCAGCCCAGGTGGTGGGACAATGGAAGGACGATGAAGATCCCTCTGCCTTTGGAAATGCATCTGATGCAACATGCAAGTGTCCCTGTTCCCAGTGTGCTGTCCTGTGGAAGCTGGAGGGGCCAGCTCGGGGTGGGTGTGAGAGACACGCCGTGATAGACCCCCATCCTCCTCCACTCCGGCTCTGGCCATGTCCAGAGAAAAGGCTGGAGGTCAGTGGGTGGCAGAACCGCATGGCCAACCCCGGCTGGCAGAGGTGGTGGCCGCAGGAATCCTGGAACAACACCTACCTCTTGGAAATGTCCCATTATACTCTCCCCTTTTCCATCAGGCAGCAGGCTGGCCAGTCTGTGGGCACCCCCACGGCCCTGCCTCAATGGGCCAGGCCAGGATCCCCACGAAGCCACCCCGGCACCTGTGCGCTCCCCACACTGCATCTGCTCCCTGACTGTGCCTCACACAGCGTCTCTGCTCAGGGGGCAGGTGACCGGGGGCAAGCCCTCTGGGCCAGCACTTCGGTCCTTGTAGGTCAGGAGCACCCTCTCAATCACCCCCTCTGGGGAGGGGGACCAGCTCCCTTGTACAGGATTCCTTCTAGCCCAAGAAAGGAGCTACAGGACTATTCCCCTACCCGACTTCACCCCAGCACCCCAACTTCTGAATAATGACAGCTTCTGTAAACCACATGTGCAGGGGACGTAGGAGCTGGTGATGCCCCTGGTGGCCACACGTGTGTGCTCCACGTGTTCTCCACACCAAGCCCTGAGGTCTCCCCATTGCTGCGGGGCCCCCTCTGCCAGAGGGAAGGGGACCCTGTGGATGGCAGCTGCAGGTCTGGCTTAGGCGCTGCCCTGCTGTGGGCCCCTCAGAAATCCCAGGGGTCCCTGGCCTTTACTGGCTCTCCTGCCGCCTGTGGGCATGTGATGTTTGCCTCCTTCTATGGTTGTGCCTGTTTCCTCCCCAGCCCACACTCAGGAGGCTGACACGACCTCAGGAGACCCATGGAGCCAACTGGGCTGCTAAATACAGCCAGAATGAATATCGATCCTTTTCACACCCAACTCGAGAGCTGCCCTGATCCCTGGTGGAGACTATTGGTCAGCAGGTGTCCTCCCACACTCTGAAGAAGACAGGGTGTAGGTACAGAAGGGTGGAAATAGTGGCCGGGTACATCACATCTAAGCCGAGTGAACTTCCTAAGACTCCTGTCTTCTGTTGTTGTCTCGGGCTGATGCTCCACACGGAGCACCATCCAGATGGGGAAGATGGAGACCCTGTGGACAGTTGGAGCCAGGCTCCACGGCATCGGCAGCCTCTTTCCCATTGACAGCTCGTCTCCAATTGCATGTCTCAGGTACTAGGAATACCACAGGGCTGAAAAGCACTGTTGCCCCGGTTATCACCACAGAACTTCCTAGGAGCACACTGGTTGCCAGAGCCCGTATAACACACACCATGTGTTCCTGCAACCAAAAGCACCACGCCCAGAAATCAGAGACGCACCTTCCTGGGACATCGTCCGTGACACGCGCCTCCCCAGTGACAGCCGCTGCTGCACAGGGCTGAAGGCAGATGCAGTGCTCTATCCTCCACAGTATCCAGCAGGTAAAAGCAAACACCTTCCCCGCCTGCAGGAAGTACTCCCTCTGACCGTTTCTGCAAATGGTGAAGAGGACGTGAAGGAGTCTGTGACTCCCCCAGGATGACAGCAAGCACTGACACTGAATACAGAGCCAAGAGGAAGCGGGAAGGGCTGCCGAGCAGCAGGGCCCAGAGACATCCTGGAGCCCACGCTCCTTCCGCTCTGCTGGCCTCACCACAGGCCGATCCGCCGAGGGCCAGGAGTCGGGGCCACGAGTAGCGGCCTTACTGGCAGAGCCAACAGACAGAGCAGAGGGCCGACGAGAGTCCTCCCGAACCATGTGGCCTGGAGTTTGACTCCTGTTTCTCTTACAGTGCGGAGACTGGGAGGTGAGGAGGTCGGGTGCTAAAGTGCTAAAGGCCACAGGCTGCTGCAGACACTTCGTGCTTCCAGCCAGATTCTGCATGGAGGGCTCAGGTTCTCATCCCCTGCAGCCATGCCCAGCAGGGCTTGACCAAGGGTTTCCTGTGAGCTGACTCTCAGGCAAGGGGCCAGGGTTCAGGAGACAGCCACTGCGTACACCGTGGGCCACCTCCCTGTAGCGAGCAGCTTGCAGTCAAGGCAACAGAACACAGACGTGAAAGGGAAGGAGCCAGATCCGACCTGAGTCAGACGTGTTCTCTCCCAAGACAAGAAGGCAAAAAGAGAAACAGACCAACGAGCAAAATGCAGCAGAGGGCACCCTCTGTTGATACAGAGTTCTCATATTATGGATGAAAGCGAAATCTTGCTTTTGATTCTGCCCTGTGAGTGAGTTTCTGTCCTCTGTGGATGGCTACAAAGTGGTGTAAAACTGCCTGAAATACTTCCTCGCTCCCCTTGGGTACCATGCAGCCCCCTGGGTCCACAGAGGCACAGGCGAGAACCATCCCCTGCCGGGAAAGAACCACACAGAAGGTCACCCGGGGGCTCGCAGTCAGGCCTGGTTTCTGGTCTCACCAGCCAGGGTCAGCAAGAATCACAGAGAGTGTCCCAGAGGAGAGTGGGGAGCCTGCTCCTCAGGGGGCCTAAACGACGCTTCCAAGCGAAAACCAAGAGGAACACGTGGTTTGCAAGTGACCTACCTGCTAATCGGAATGAGACACACGCAATTATGAGCTTCTAAAACATTTTCAACACCTACAAATGTTAAGTGATGTGAGCAGTGTCTGGTTCCAATCGCCAAAGTAGCAGGAAGTGGTGCTCGCAGGGAGGAAAAGAGGCCTGTGCAGGAGGGGGCCTGGCAGCTCCAGGGGGCAGAGTGGGGGGCCGTGAGCCGTGTTGCAGGTGTACGTTGGGCGTGCAGACCGCTGGAAGAAGGGCTGGACGTGTGGAGTGGAGACAGGCCTCTGCTCCCCTCCCCTGCCCCTCCCATGCCACCCTCGTGGACACAGCCTCCCCCCTGCCCCTGGTCAGCCCCGCTGCACTGATGACCAGGCTTGCCCAGGGCCTCGCCCTGTGACTGTGACTCCGTCTCTGCACACGACCCGCCCAGGGCTGGGCGCTGGCAGCCCCGGCACCCTTTGTTCTCTGTCAGTGTCTCCTCTGACGGCAGTGGCCTCAGCACGCGGCTCAGACCTGGCTTCTCTGCGGGGCCTCGCCTTCTCTGTCCTCGCTGGCAGACATCCCTGAGCAGCGCCCCCATGCCGGCAGAGGGCTGGGTCTCCCTGAGGGCAGCCCTCTGGCTGCTCGGGCTCTGTGCAGTGCTGGCCCCTGTCCAGTGCTCTCCGGACCGTCCCTCATGGCGCTACATCTCCACGGAGGTGGTGATTCCCAGGAAGGAGCTGCACCAAGGCAAGGGCGCCCAGGTGTTGGGCTGGCTCTCCTACAGCCTGCGTTTTGGGGGACAGAGGCATGTAATCCACATGCGACGCAAGAGGCTCTTTTGGCCTGGATACCTGATGATGACTCAGGATGACCAAGGAGTCCTGCAGACGGACCACCCCTTCGTCCCTGAAGACTGCTACTACTTTGGCTACCTGGAGGAGATCCCTTTCTCCACGGTCACCATAAACACGTGCTATGGGGGTCTCCAGGGTTATATGAAGTTGGATGACCTCACCTACGAAATCAGCCCCCTCAAGCATTCTCGAAAGTTTGAGCACACTCTTTCTGAGATGGTGGCAGATGCCAGCACTATGGGACTGAAGCACAGACCAGGGTATGAGGAGGAAAGGGACCCTCTGCTTTCTCCAGCAAACATCACTGCAGCCCCCAGGATGTCTAGTAAGCTGTATATGTTCCATGAAGCACATATGAAAGGAGTATTTCAGTCTACTAATGCATTTTACAGAACTGTAAACAATGTGTGAAAAACTGTTGAGTACATGGTGGATGTGGGCAATATCATTGATGCAGTTTATCGTGGTCTTGAGACAAGGTTTTATATTGGCCTCGTATACGTTTATGATGTTAGGGACCCAGTCAGCACTGCGTCTCTCAGATCACAGAGTGCATATTTCCAGTTCTATTCAACAACCATATTTCCCGCTTTTAACCCACATACAGCTGTAGTCTTTAGCACAGTTGAACCACCTGATGGTGCCTATATTCCAAATCTATATAGTTTCTGCCATCCAGCTAATTTGGTGCCAATTGCTACATCGGGGAAAAATACCCTAACGGTGGCTCTCTATTTGTGCTTTCTAATTGGCAGAAGTATCGGTCTGTATTATGACTACCCAGACTGTGTTTGCCAGAGAAGGACCACCTGCATTATGAATGGCTACCAGTCACTGACAGATGCTTTCAGTAACTGCTCCTATGGGCATTTACAACATATAGTTAGCCGTGATATAAGCTCTTGTATGTTTCACCCTGAGCCGGTATATTACAATAAATCGATGACACACGAACGTTGTGGAAACAAAGAAGTGGAAAATGAGGAGCAATGCGACTGCGGCTCCTTCAAGGAGTGCTATAGCAACCCATGCTGTGACAACCTCTGTTCTTTCACTGAGGCAAGTATTTGTGATGCAGACACATGCTGCACAAACTGCACATTCTCCAAGCCCGGGATGCTCTGCAGACCCATCCGGAGTATGTGTGACCTTCCTGAGTACTGCCGTGGGATAAGCAAGACCTGCCCTAGAGATGTTTTTATGCAAGATGGAACCCCATGTGGTGAAGAGGGGTACTGCTTTAAAGGAACTTGTACTGACCGTAGTGTGCATTGCAAAGAAATCTTTGGTAGAGGGACTTTGAATGCTCCGGATCAATGCTATACTATAAACAGAAAAGCTTACCGATTTGGATTCTGTAGAAGAACATCTTGGTCTGTCCGCTTTATAGCTTGTTCACAGCAGGATCAGCTTTGTGGAAGGCTGCAGTGCACCAATGTCAGTTTTCTCCCTCCGCTGCAGGAACACGTTGGATTTCATCAAACGCATACGTTAGAAGCCTTGTGTTTTGGGCTGGACCTACACCGTGGGCAAGGAGCAGTTGATTATGGCCAAGTGAAAAACGGTGCCCTCTGTGCTCCTGGAACGTACTGTTTAAACACCTTCTGCAACGGTTCTGTTAGTGAAATGGAGTATACCTGTTTCCCTCAGAAATGCAACTCCAGAGGAGTTTGCAACAGTGAAGACAACTGCCATTGCCACCTGGGCTGGGCACCGCCGTTTTGCCAAAACACGGGTTATGGAGGGAGTGAAGACAGCGGACCCCCTCCAAGACTGTTTCGATCGGTACCATATGACGAGACAATTTTAGTCTATGTGAGACTGGTGTTCGGTCGCCTGTATGCCCTTATAGCTGCAGTCCTCTTTGGTGTGGCCACAAATGTAAAAACTATCCACACCAGCAAAATTAAGGAAGAGACAGTGCATCCTGTGTAAACCAGCCTCCTGACCCCTGCACAACTGCAGGGGAGGTAGGAGGAACTTCTGAGAAGGAGTCAGTGATAGACAGCAAAGCTGAAGTCTGCGGCAGACAGGGGTGGGGGCAGGTATCAGGAGGGTCAGCATTCTCACACCAGGTCTCTTTGATAGGCCGCTGATCAGAACTCTGAAATAAATCTTGAAAAGCATACATAGGTGTCCTCTAATATTTTGTATTCCTAAGAGCCCAAACTGAGCTTGAGACTGGTCAGGAGAGACCTGAGTCAGCAACTGGGTCTTGACCCAAAGTTGCTGGTCCCGGTGTTAACAACCCCTTTAGGGGAAACTTTATTGGGGGTTTCTCCAAATCAGTGCTCTTGAACACTGAGGTTTTCCTCATCTCTCAGGTACCTTCTCTTTTGCCAAACCCAAACTGGATTCAGGGTAGTCAAGGACTACTCCCAGTCGAGGACTACTCGCGCAGGGTTGGGGGCTAATGGGGTGATCTGCCACACGTGGCAGCCCCACTGTCCTCTGGCAGCTGGGCAGGGTGGGAGCCTTCCACGTCCAGCCTCAGGACAGAGCAGAGGCCCAGACAGCCATTTCTTACCCTTGGGTGACCTCTGGCTTTTTTTGAGGTGAACATCATGTGCGTGTGTGCAAGAGTGAGTGTGCTCAAGTGCTGGGTGTGTCTGGCCCCCGTGAGGACACCCCCTGGGAGGCCAGCCTGGTGCCCATGGCCTCCAGGCTCTGCAGACCCAGCGCTAGAATCTAGGTGGGCTCTCCTCTTTTTTCCACAATTCTTGGGTAAAGGCTTTAAAGTCCTCAAAATCAAATTGGGTTCTAAAACTCAGAGATGGAAGGTTCTGGAAACACTCTCCTGGCCCCACAATGGCTCCAGTATGCGGGAGCCCAGGGACCACTGGGTCTGCTTGGGAGACGCACTGCCAGCACTCTTGTGTGAAGACCCTCCCAACCGCCCAGGATCCTCCTCCCTCCCACCGACCCCTGCCTGCAGAGCCCAGTTCAGGTGGAAGAGGTGCCCCACACCCTGTCCAGGGACAGGACTGTTCCCCCTTCTCCTGGTCAGGGCTGGCAGAGAGCCTGGGTTTAGGTGCTTAAACACCGGTCCACCTGGTCAGGACCTTGACAAAGCCTCCTTTGGCCCACCTGCTCCCTCCCGTACCTGAGGAAGCAAGTGGACCAGAGACAGCACCCCGTGGTGAAAGGCCTCTCTTCCCCAGAGCCCTTGAGAGACAAGGTTCTTCTCCTTCCAGAGGTTCTTCCCCCATGTCAGAGAAGAAGCTGGGGAAAGCGGGCTGCTGTGGGTTAGCCATTGCAAAGGCCCACTGAGCACAGTCAGCGGCTCCGGGTCCATCCAGGGCTTTGGGAGGAGGGAGAGGACGCAGAGGCAGTCTCGTCATGTTTCTTGACCTGAAGCAGCCCAGGGGAAAATATGCATTTGGTATTAGTCAATTTTGAAACTGAAAGCAGAAATAGAGTCTAAAATAGAAGATACCTTCCCCTGTCTCCAGGGAAGAACCAAGGAAACCTGGACCAAGCAGCAGGTATCAAAGAGTGGGGCTGATGGCGGTGACTGGTGAGTGAGCCCAGGAACCCTGGACGGGCTGGGAGGAGCTCGTCGGCGGAAGGTTGGGCCCACCCGGAAGGAGATGCTCCCTAGGCCTCCCACCACCCCCCAGAGCCACACCTTCCTGACCCGCCCTGCCTCAGTGCCTCCCTGTTGGAGAAGACTCTGGAGAGTCTCTTGGACAGCAAGGATATCTTACCAGTCCATCCTAAAAGAAATCAGTCCTGAACATTCATTGGAAGGACTGATGCCCAAGCTGAAGCTTCAATACTTTGACCACCTGATGTGAAGAACTGACTCCTTGGAAAAGACCCTGATGCTGGGAAAGATCGAAGGCAGGAGGATCAAGGACAACAGAGGATGAGATGGTTGGATGGCATCACCGACTCGATGGACATGAGTTTGAGCAAGCTCCGGGAGATGGTGATGGACAGGGAAGCCTGACGTGCTGCAGTCCATGGGGTGGCAGAGTCGGACACGACTGAGCACGTGAACTGACTGAACTGAGGCCTCCCACCACTCCCCAGAGCCACGCCTTCCTGCCTCAGCACCGCCTCCTGCCCTCAGCTGTCCTTGCTCATAGACGCCAGCTGGCCCCCCTACAGGGGACAGCACTGCAGTCCCTGTGGGCCGGGTGCTGCTAGCAGCCTCAGAAGGAAAACCCACCTGCATGGAGCCCCCAGGACAGGCCGCAACACCCAGCCCAGGCCTAGCTGGTAGGCCTGGACACTGGTGAGGGCCTCAGCAAGCAGCCACAGCTGCCCAGCACAGCTGCAGCCCCACGAGGGCACATGCCGGGGGCATTCGGCTCCAGGGACCCTACTGGCCACCTGGGGCTCCAGAGGTGACCTGGAGGGGATGAGGGGAGACGTGCCCTCTGCCTGGAGCCCCGTGCAGATGCCCACGGGAAGCCTGGAGCAGTGGCCAGGAGCTCCTGTTGTCCTCAAAGGCGCAATATCAGCCCCAGAATGCAGGGCCTGGTGAGTCCTCCATCCAGACCCAGCACAGTGCGCGTCATCCACTCAGCCTGAGCTCACTGCAGACCTGCCCTGGACTCCGTGCCTCTGCGCCATCCTCCCCAGAAGCCAGAGCCCTTCCCCACCCCAGAACCAACCCTGCGCACCCACCCCCAGCGCCATCTTCTCATCACAGCCTCGGTTCTTGCATGGACATCTGGCCCCACCAGCAGCTGGCAGGAGACGGTGTGCTGGGTCCTTTGCAGCCCGTGCCAAGCCTGTGGGGTAATTAATCGTCACAGTTCCCATGGGTCCCCTGGGGACTCCTGGTGAGGACCCAGCGAGTGACATGTGGACACCGGGCGTGCTGCCCAGGCCACACCAAGCATTCAGTCTGCGGGGGTCTTCACCAGCTCCTGCCACTCTGTTGCTGCAGCCTGAGCCCCTCCCTCCACCTGCAGCAGCTGACACACCTGCCCCACCCGCAGCTCCGGAGACTGTGCGCCCAACCCCAGCATGGCCGTGCCTGTGGAGCCAAAGCCTAGCCATGGGATTCACTCCAGCGGCCCTGCCCAACGCCCCAGTGGGCAGTGCCCGCGGACAGACTGGCCGTCCAGCCGTGTTTGCACCAGTGTTCCCTGTCTCTGCCCCACCTCAGGGGCTCTCCCTGCCCTGCACCACCTGCTCCCCCTGCAGGCTCTGCTCCTCTGCCCTGGACACACTGCAGGCTGGGAGGACCGAAGAGGTCCAGAGCACAAGAGTTAGCAGAGCATGCCAACAAAGTCAATGCCGGCACCCAGAACATTCCTTTTCTAGCCACAAAACTGACTGAGACAGAAGTAGGAATCTAATTAGAATGCGAATCCTCAAGAAAGCGCTGAGGTTACCGAGTTGTAATCATCTGCACAGGCTAATCCGGGCCCTGGTGGATTTGGGGCAAGCTTTCGGACATCTGCAAAACTGGTCATGCCCGCGTGTAGGAATCCTGCCCCGATGTCCCATGGCCGTGTGTGGGGATCCTGCCCTGATGCCTTGAAAAGGAGAAGCTCGGGCTGGACGACGTGTCAGCAAACAGCCAGACGTCATCAATGAAACTCTTATTCTTGTTTGTTGTGGTTTAGACACTAAGTTCCCCACTCCCGTACTCTTGCCTGGAAATTCCATGGACAGAGGAGCCTGGTAGGCTGCAGTCCATGGGATGGTGAAGAGTCGGACACGGCTGAGTTACTTCACTTTCACTTTTCACTTTCATGCATTGGAGAAGGAAATGGCAACCTACTCCAGTGTTCTTGCCTAGAGAATCCCAGGGATGGGGGAGCCAGTTGGGCTGCTGTCTATGGGGTTGCACAGAGTCGGACATGACTGAAGTGACTTAGCAGCAGCAGCAGCAGACACTAAGTTGTGTCCAACTCTTCACAACCCCATGACTGTATCACCTGCCAGGTTCCACTGGCCATGGGATTTCCCAGGCAAGAATAATGGAGTCTGTTGCCATTTCCTTCTCCAGGGGAGCTTCCTGACCCAGGATCAAACCAGCATCTCCTGCATTGGCAGGAGACTTCTTTACCAATGAGACACCAGGGAAGTCCAGATGAAATTCTAGGAAGCCAAATTCTGTCCAGTTCACTGCCCAGACTCGAACCAGACACTTAGAACTCTGTACAGCTCGCCCAGTGATCTCCCCACATGGGAAGCAAAGACTCACTCTATGAAGCCACTGCAAGCCCATGTGGACACCAAGGGGACACCCCTCTCCCCTCCACACCTGAAGTGACCCTGAAAATTGATGAGATGGCTTTTATATCTAAGGCAGGACAGGCCCTCAGTGTAGTGTGCACCCTCCCCGTGCTGGGCCTTCCTGGCACCTGTGGTTCTGTGGTACAGCTCAGCCTGTGCTCCTCAGATGGCAGAGGGCCTGCCCCAAGGGAAAGGGCAAGTTTCCTCTCTTCCGACACCGGCCGTGTAACTTCCTAAAGATCAGCACTCTCTCCCAGCTCTGGAGGGGTCTCGGCGAACCTCTGCCCACTTTGTACGACTTAGCTGGCTAGACACCCTTGGTGACCTTTCTGTAAAATACCCTCACGTCTTTCCGATGGACGATGCTTTGTCTCAAAAATGTGCATGACTATGCCTTCGACTCCAAGCTTCCACTGCTCTGCACACCCAGGGGAGCTGTCGGCTGTCCTTGTGAAGAGGAAACATTAAAATTTTACATCACCTCCTGCTCTTTCTGCCTCTGTAACTCAGCTTTCTCCTTGCAAAGTCTGGATCACATAGGTCATGTAGTCTCAGAAAGTGGGGACTTGCAATACTGGGAACTGGAGCTTACCTCACTCAGCCTTGTCCTGCTCTTGGCAACTGCCCAGCCCCTGCAAACCTGCTTAATCATGTCTGTCCAGGTCAGGCATCCCCTCCCCATCTTGACTGCTGTTCTCACACACGGAAAAGCCCTTGGTGTAAACCCGTGTATCAGCAGCTCGTGCTGCCCACAGTAGTCTGTCTGTAAAACCCCTGTCACCCCTGTGTTCAGGGCAAAGAGCTTGGAGCATTAACTCCTCTGGGCTCACCAGCATAACAAACCTGAGTTCTCCAACCCGCTGAGTGTGGTGCTTGGCTTCTCAAGTACTGGTTTCTGCCGCACTGGTGACAGTTTTGGCCGGAAGTGCTAGAGGGTCAGCCTCACCAGCCCGCAGCCCCCCAAGCCCCTCAGCTGCCAGACTCCAGAGACACGGTGCTCTCAGTGAGGACAGAGTCCTGACCCAGTCCCTGCTCCCTTGTGGCTGGTGGCCACAGCAGGCTCGTCACTCACACATGGCCACACTTCCTGGTCTCTCTTAAACCAGAGTCCCAGGCACCCCATTCCCACTTCTCCCGTGACACAGGTGTCGCCTCTGTGCAGGGGTGCACTCAGCTCTCCCCTGCTGTTACAGTGACTGAATAAACCTGTTTCCACCACTTCCGTGGGAAAGGCCCCTGGACAGTAACTGCATGAACAGCTAACCTGGACAGTGAACATGGAGCCCAGGGCCATCTGCCCCTCGCAGGCTGGCCCTCAGGTCAAGCCCAGCTGGGGTTGGAAGGCGGCAGGCCAGGCCCTGACTCACCTGGACGTCCAGCCTCCTTGGGCAGCAGGTGGCCCCTGGCAGGCTCCGTGAGGGTCCTTAGAAGGACATGCACTGGAGCCAGGGAACAGATTAGGGAATGTTGGTCACCAGAGACTTCCCAATCAACCACAGAAACACGACATCATGGCAGGGACGGGCCAGCTGCACCTGATGCTGGGAAGGGGAGGGCCCCCCACAGCCATAGACGGGAGATGGTCTCGCATCCAGGCGGCCATCCCCCGGCTCTAGGTGGCTGACACATGTGCCAGATGTGAACCCAACCACCATCAGCAACTTCCAGCAGATGTGAGCTGAGGGCCAGAGGTGCTAGCCCTCACTGGTCAGGCCTGGGACAGGGAAACTCTGCAAGGGGCCCAGAGGGCAGCAAGGACACAACCAGAACCCCTGAGCTGGGCAGACTGCCCGTGGGACCCATGGGCAGATCTCAGTGGGCCCCAGAGCCAGAGAGGGCTGCCTCATCACCCAGGGAGGTTTGGGTCAGACTCACCCTGCACCCTGCTCACCCCGGGCTTCAAAGCAAAAACCCACTGGAAACACAGCGTACCCACCTCAGAGACAGCTGGAGCCCACGAGGGCGGCCACACACACAGCTGGATAGGGAGGATTTTGAGGGTGTGTGTGTCACTGTGAGAATACCGTGATGATGGTTACTGCTACACCCACAGTGACTCAGGCCCTGACATAAAGCCCGACCCGCACACAGGTGTGGAGCTGGGCAATGCATCCCCAAGGGCACTGGGCTCCCAAGCAAGGTGCCTCCCCCCCCAACTCAGGACAGTGAGCCAGAAGGGATGTGTGGGCATGGGCCCTGGGCTCGGCCCATGGCCAGGGGACAGGGAAGGGCCTGGGGCTCCAGGCCACCTACCGAGAGCAGCAAGCAAAGGTGGCCGAGGCCCCAATGAGGCAGCCATCCCAGGGAGCCCCTGACCCCTCCCCAGGACCAAGACTCCCCAGGACCAAGACTTGCCATCAGGGCAGGGGTCCCGGCAGAGGGCCAGCCCTCTAGCCCTGGCCATGCGCACCCCCTGCAGGCGAAGAGGGCACCTCTCGATGCCCCAGGGTGCTAGGGGGAGACAAGATCCAGGGGACTGTCCACATTCCAGCAGGGACTCTGCTGGACAAGCCAGGGCTTCCAGGCCTGATCGCAACCCATCACCCAAAATCAGCGTGGAGTGGGTGCCCAGGGGTTGCTGAGGGCCTCAAGAGGGTGGGTCTCAACCATGCTCCAAGTCCTGGAGCCAGGAGGGCACAGAGGGCATGAACCGACTGCAGATGAGGGCCCTGCCCCTCAGCAAATGCCTCATCCTGGGCCTCTGGGCCTCCGGGGTCAGGGCAAGGATGGGTGCAGGGTAGGGGGACGCAGCTCCCTGCACCTGCTCCCAGTCCCGCTGGGGCCACAAGGATGAGCAGCTCAGCGCTGCCCATGGGGCTGGGCCAGCACAACTGGGCCTGGACTCCAAGGACGGGCAGCAGCAGGAATGACCCTGCTCTGCTCCTGGGTTTCCTGGCTGGAGGCGCCCGCTGGCCCCAGAGCACAACTGGCCTCAAGGTGACCGATACACAGTTTGCGAGAAATTTGGGTACAATCAGTCAACCCAGGAGGCTGTCACTTGGCCGAGCCCAGCTCCGGGCCTCAGGAGAGCCAGCATCGTCATCGTCCACCTGGCAGGAGATGCCTCCCAGGTGCTCCAGCAGGTCTCCTGTGGCGCCATGCCCTCCACAAGCCCTGAGCCCGGCACCAACCCACCCACAGCCAGCCCAGGCCGCCCAGCCCGCATGACTGTTCAGCCCTCTGAACGCCCCACATCCAGGGTCCCCACGCAGACGGCCTACAGTGCAAACAGGGCTTTTTGCCAAGGGCTCTACTGCGGTGTTACTATAGTGACCACCACAGTGAGACATGGGGCAGCAAAAACCTGCCAACCATATGGCCACCCAGCCCCACACGGCCTGAGCTTCAGAGACCAGACCTTTGGCCATCTGGGCCACTCTGGGCCGATGCGGCCCGCGGGCCCATGTCCAGACTCTGAGACAACTGCACTGACCCTGCAGCCACACGTCCTAGCCCAGCAAGCTGGCCCTGACCGCTAGCGCTCAGTACACCCCCAAACGGGGTCAGGAAGGACAGAGCCCATGCTGGGCAAACTGTCAGGTCAAGTTTCCCAGGGGCAGGACCCGAGACACCTCCAACCCTGCTGGGAGCTCAGGGAAGCTGACAGCAGTGGTCGCTGGAGCTCGCCCTGTACTCAACTGCATAGGAGCTCGCCAGGGAGCAGGCTGGGAGGGGTTCATGCGGAGGGAGCAGCTCCCAGCATGCTGCCAGACCCGAGGTAGGGGAGTCTGGATCCAGGCCCGGCCTGAAGGGGCTCAAGGGGCCTCTCACATGTAGCAGGGGTGTGCATGTTCCTGGTGCAGTGTCCAGAGATCATGGCTGGGGCGGGCACTGCACCAGAAGTCAAGCCAGTGACCAGCCTCTGCAGGAAGCACCCATGGGAGCCGTTACACCTAAGTCTCCCTCCCAGCCCTGCGACGTGGCCACCCACCGCCCCACAGGTCAGCCTGGGGAGCTCAAGATGGACTGGCATCCCTACCTGCCAGGTTCCTGTGCAGGACGCTGTCCATGGCCACAATGCTCTGGCCTCTGGTCAGCTTCTGAGTTTCCCCGACCCACCACCACCGACCTGAAGGGGCTCAGAGTGCAGGCCCAGCAGGACATAAGACCTGGGCTCAGAGAGCCACTCGGTCCAGGGTGCACTCAGCCCTGCACCTGGAGGTGGGTCCTCCATGGCTGCAGGGTTGGCTGGGCAAGGAGGCATCACAGGCCACCCTGCTGTTGGGCCGTCCAGCCCTGGACCAGGACTAGGTTCTCAGAACCCTCCCCACCACGGGACCCATCCAGACCTGGGCCAGCTGACAGCTCCCGAGGGCTCCACACCCAGCAGACAAGACCAAGGGGGCTCTGAAAGCCAGCAGCTGGGGTTTCTGATGCCGGCTGTGTCACGGTGGTATTGTGGTAGCTATTGTGGTAGTTATTATGGTACCACAGTGACACTGTCCAGGACAGAAACCCCCGTCCCAAGGTCCCAGACCAGGGAGCCTGTCTTCCAAGACCGGGGTACCGCCCTGCCCTCCTGACCATCAGACTGCACCCTGCACGCCCCATCCCTGCTGTCTCAAGGCTGCAATAGCCTGAGGAAGGGTCCTGGGCCAGGAGCTGGGCTGCGGAGACCCAAACAGGAGACCCCCAGCAGCTTCCCGCCCCTGACCCTGAAGGAATTTCCTCAGGCCTGTGGCAGGCTGGGGACAGACCCTAAGAACCCTCCCCCCACAGGGCCCATCCAGACCTGGAGCAGCTGACAGCTCCTGAGGACTCCACGTCCACCAGACGAGACCAAGGGGGCGCTGAAGGCCAGCAGCTGGGGTTTCTGATGCCGGCTGTGTCACGGTGGTAGTTATAGTGGTTATGGTTATGGTTATAGTTATGGTTATACCACAGTGACACTCTCTGGGACAAAAACCCCTGCCCCTGAGGGTCACGACCAGGGATCCTGTAGGCTGTGTTTGGGGCACCACCCTGCCCTCCTGACCATCAGACTGTACCCTGCACGCCCTCACCCTGCTGACTCAGGGCAGCAACAGCCTGAGGAAGAGTCCTGGGCCAGGCGCTGGGCTGTGAATACCCAGACAGGAGACCCCCAGCAGCTTCCCGCCCCTGTCCCTGGAGGAACCTGTGCAGGCCTGAGGCAGGCTGGGCCTCTGCTGGGAGCCATGGTCTCAGCCACTCATAGCACCTGTCATGGGCGGGCATGGGCCAGGATCAGACTCAAAGACATACACTCCTGGGTCCTGACCTGCCCGGCAGCCCAACCTCATCACAGAGGCCCTGGGCCTGGGGCCCAGTGGGGATTGGGCAGCCCTGGGTCACTGCAGAGCTGAGGGGAGTGACACCGCGAGAGATGTAGCCGAACCAGCCCCTGGGCACCCAACCCCGGGCCAGAGGTCAGAGAGCAGAGTGCAGCCCGGCCTGCACCGCCTCAGACCTGGGGTGAGCCAGCGATGCCCAGCGGTGCCTCGTCTCCAGGTCCTGGAGCTGGGAGAGTCATGGGTCCCGACTGTGTCCCCACCCTCCTCCGTGTCTCCAGAGTCACCGGCCAGAACTGCCCCCAGTGTCCCGAGCTGCTCAGGGTCGTGTCCAGCCCCTGCAGACCCCGCATACACACCCAGGAGGCTCAGAGCCACACTGTCCACAAGTGCCCACCAGGACCACAGCCCCCCATGCCCTGCCTGCTGCCCGGGGCCGTCCGCAATGCTGGCTGACAGAGAGCGGACCTGGAGGACCCCACGGGGGGCAGGATCGAGGCAGCACTCAGGCCCCGTTTCAGGAGGGAGCCCTGGGAAGCCCACCCCAAAAGAGGCCCTCGGGCCCTCCTCCCAGCCACGGGGCAGCCCCAGGGCCGTCTCCTCCTGGGGGACAGTCTCTCACACAGGTCCTCCTCAGGAGCCCCACAGTATGGCCCCTCCGGGTGTTCACCTCTGCCCCAGCTCTGGGGTCTCGGCCACCCCAGGCAGCCATGGTGCCCCGGCCCACAGCAGGACCCCCAGAAGCCCGTGGGCCCCGTGGGCTCTACATTCCGGTGTGTCCACAGCCTGCCCCTGCCCGCCGTCACCCTGAGCCTGTCTGCAAGAGGAACTGGACCCTGCGCGGGGCAGAGGTTCAGGGCGGCACTCACCAAGCTCCTTTCCTGGGAGTGGGCCACGCGCCAGACCTCAGGGCCAGCGCTGGTCTCTCCAGGGTGGTGGCTTGACACAGCCGGGCACCCCAGCAACTTCTTTTCTGTGTGGCAATGCCTCCCCTCGCCACCGGCCCCAGACAGAAAAGCCCTTAAGCCCCAGGCAAGCTCCGGTGACAGCTGCTCACTGAGTCTGACTGCAAAGCTCCTTCCTGCCTGGCTTCCTGCGCTGCCCCACCCCACACACAGGCCTGCAGGTCCACAGAGAGTTCTAGCAGAGAGCGGGACTGCCCTGCCCAGAGGCAGGGTGCCCTCCACTCCTTCCCTCGCTCACCATCCCAGGACCCTGCACGGGGCCTGGGCGGGGGCCGCAGTCAGGTGCAGGCCTCGCTGCAGTCCGTGAGCAAAGACGCAGAGCATGACAGGGAGGCCGGGTCTCCCTGCTCAGGCTGGCCTGGAGTCGGTCAGCGTGACTTCCTGGAGGAGGCGGCACATTCAGCTACAGTTGGAGGGACGAGCATCTAGGACTCGGTGACAGGACAAAGGGGTGCAAAAGGGCACCCCAGGGCTCTGTCTGCACCAGCCAGGGGAGGGTGGGGAAACAGCTCAAGGACTGGAGGCTCATGGACCTGACACCCTGTGCTCAGGCAGGAAGGGCTCCAGCAGGCAGGGGCTCCTTGGCCCCAAAGCTCTCAGTGCTCCTGACCCTGCACAGTGGGGAGGGCCTGAGGTCACCAAAGGCCCCCCACACCTGCTCCAGGTCCCTAAGATCCACACAAAGCTCTAATCCCCAGGGTCACCCAGAGTCTCACTGAAATGCAGAAAGCGGTGCAGCAGTCGGGGCAGGGGGCACCAGGAGACACCCTGGTCCACAATGCCGGGGACCCCAGAGAGCCCTGCCAGCTCCCTCCCTGGTCACACTGCCGTCCACCTGGAGCTCGACACGGACCACTGGGAATGCGCTCCCTGGACCCTGAGAGCCGCTGTTGCCCTCGCTGTCAGTCACCAGCGTGCACACCCTCAGGTCCTGGCTGGTCACAGGCCCAGGCCTCCTCTCCCTCCAGCCTGGCCCAGGCCAAGCGCCAGACACCGCCACACCCACGGCCCCACCTCCGGGATCGCACTCTGCCCACACACTCCCCTCTCCAGTTCCGTCCCTACAGTCCCCCTGACCCCCAACCCCGCACCTTTACCCTCCCCACCCCACCCCCTCACTTTTCCCTCCATGAACCCCCTGCACTGCTACTCCCCTCTCTGCCCTGGCCCTGGGGTCTCCTCACCCAACTAGGTCAACCCGACACCACACCCGAGCCCCGAGCCCCCTTCTACCCAGCACAGCCCACGTGGGACCCCTCCACCCACAGCTCCTGTCCTTCGTCTCTGGGGCCAATCTTCCTCACGCCCGCCCAACGCCCATCCTCCCCTCGTCCTTCCCAGTGCAGCCCGGGCCCCTCTGCCCCCAGGGGCATCCACGTGACCCTGGTATTCACCGTGAGATGCACCGCGGTCCGAGGGCAGGGCTTCCAGAGTGCGGCTTACTCTCTGCCCATCCTGGGACGCAGATGCAGTGTCCGGGATGAGCAGCCCCTTTGCCCACCAACTACGGACAGCAGAGGAGAATTCAGACACATCCTTGGTCCCAGTGGTGAAGAACTGATGCTTTTGAACTGTGGTGTTGGAGGAGACTCTTGAGAGAGTCCCTTGGACTGCAAGGAGATCCAACCAGTCCATCCTAAAGGAGATCAGTCTTGAGTATTCATTGGAAGGACTGATGCTGAAGCTGAAGCTCCAATACTTTGGCCACCTGATGGGAAGAGCTGACGACTCCTGGAAAAGACCCTGATGCTGGGAAAGACTGAAGGCGGGAGAAGAAGGGACAGCAGAGGGTGAGATGGTTGGATGGCATCACTGACTCAGTGCACATGAGTTTGAGCAAGCTCCAGGAGATGGTGATGGACAGGGAGGCCTGGCGTGCTGCAGTCCATGGGGTCACAGAGTCAGACACGACTGAGTGACTGAAGAGACTGAGCATGACTTCACAATAAGCAAACAGCACCTACACATGATCAGACCAAACATAAGAGTCGAGGAATCTGGCCCATTTCCTTATAAAAAAATTCTGTCGGCGCCCATAAAACTGTATTGAAGAGAAACTGTGATCCACGAATTTTATGCCCTCCAAAAAAGCAACTAGTACGGAAATATATTTTCCACAGGCGTCACCTTGGGAGACTGTCTCCTGGAGGTCCTTCACAATTGAATGAATTTTATATTTATGTGTATATATTGCCGGGAGCCAACACGGGAGTCCCCACCCATAACAAGGTTATGTGGGAGAGTTCTGGTGGGCAAGGAGAGCCAGAACTCGAGGGGTGCCCCTCTGGGCCTGCCGGACTGTCTACCCCAAAACCAGAGTGTGCCTACTTTACTGCTTTGTGCTCTCACCTCTGACTTTACGGGGGGCTGTCCCCCACCACCATCTTGCTCTCTCTGATAAGGAGTAAACTTACAGCTCCAGTTAATAAAGTTCCTGGGCATACTAGGAGTGTTTAAATCCAAACCTCAGATGGCTCTCTAACTTGCCTGACAAGTTTACTCGGACTCCTACAGCTATGCATACGATTGTTTACAGACTCCCAGCCACGAGGCATGGGAAGCTTAAGATATTCAAATAGCTTAGAGCCTCTTGGAGAGTTAGAAGCTGTCAGAATAAAACTAGTAGAAGATTTCATTGATGAGCCAATGCTTGCTGCCAAGTTTCCACATCCCCTGTATTGTATCCTTGGAAGTGTATTAATTAATATAGTTGGTATGTAGAAAAAATAAGTAGTGGCCTTGGTGTTAGCAACTTTAGACCCTTAAGGTAATAAATTCTTTCCTTTGTTGTAAACCCACTGCACCTCTGCCCTATAAGAATGCAACTTTATCTAACAGCTTCGGAGGATGGCGCCAAACTTTAATTACTCTTAGAGAAAAAAAGTCTTACAGTTGACAAACCTTTGTCAGAGTCATAAAATGTTAATAGGACTTCTAGCCAGAAGATGATGTAAATCACCTAAACCATTTGTATACGATAAGTTTGCAGAAAAGAAATCCTGGTTTTGATAAGGATCAAAGACTGCTGACTTTGCATGATTTCACACCCCCTGTTATCCTCTATGTGCAACTTATAGTATAAAAACCCCTGTTGAAAATACAGCTATGGGCCTTGCCCACCGAAGCTTGGTCTCCCCATGTCATTCTTTCTTTCACATTCTGGCTGAATACCCATCTGAAGCGTGGAGGTCCTCTGCGACCACTTATTTGCCTGGGCTTCTAAGACCCACTGGAGAAGGTGCCTAAGGTGGGGCACCTTCCGCTATTCGAGAGGGCGCCTGCAGCCTCCATGGTCACAGCTAACCTGATGTCACAGGTTATATTGACTTTCCGTGTAAACCAAGTTATTCAGCCTCTTTTCTCCACTGAATTTTCCTACTGAGCTATCCTCATTCTATTACTCTTTATATCTTTGATTAATATTTAATTAAATCACCGATGCCGTCTCCCCTTCAAACTCCCTGGATCAGCCGGGGCTGGACCTTGGCAGGCGGCACCCAAGACAGGCGATTCCAAGGTAGGTCCCCCAGCCCCATTGTTCCCCATTGTTGAGTTTTCAGGACGCCTAGGACCCCACTCAGGGTGCTGCAGAGCACCCTGTAGGATAGACAGGGTGAGTAGGAGAGGGAAGTGTTGAAAATGTTAAAGAGTTAGAAAGAAAAAATGGTTTCTGAAGTTAAAAGGCTGAAGAAAAGCCTGATCTTTTGAAAGCTAAATCTTCTATTATACTTAATTTTCTGACATGGGTAACACTGAATCAAATGAAAGACAGCTCTTTATAGGAGTAATTTTACAGTTGTTAAGTAAAAGAGGAATTAAGGTTAAGAAAACTAATATTCAATCCTTTTTTACATTTGTACAAGAGCATTGCCCTTGGTTTCTACAACAGGGCACTGTTAACCTAGATATCTGGGAAAAAGTAGGAAAACAGCTAAGAGCTTAATGTGCTCAGCACGGCTTGGAGAAAATCCCTACTTACACCTTTCCTCTGTGGAATATGATTAGAGATGCTTTAGATCCAGCTCATGAATTTGAAAAGGTACCTGTTAAAGAGGAAATAGAAGTTGGAAAAGTACCTGTTAAACAGGAAAGTGAATCTGAAAAGGTACCTGTTATAAAGGAAAGTGAAAATGAAGAGGCTATACCTAGCTATCGGCAGCTAAACAAATGGCTAGCCACTATGACTGCCAATGAGCATGTAGAAGATAGGGATGAGAAGAAAGATCAGCTCTTCCCTCAGGATGAGGAAGATTTAGAGGGAACAGCAGCTCGATACCATTCTGATGAGGATTGGTCTTTTTTAGCTAAAGATTCTCCTAAAAATTTAAGAGAAACATCCCTAATCAGATCATCTGCTCCTAGGAGCTTAAAGGAAACATCCCCAATCAGACTGTCCGTAAGATTTAGTCACCAAACAGTTAAAGGATCTCCGGAACAGGAGAGGAGAAACACGGGACGCTCCCATCCCCCCATGCCTCCTCCTCCATGTGGGGGTAAGGGGCCTCCGCTAGGAGTTTCCCGGAGAAGGGTTTTCTCTAGTCCCAAGGATGAATTTGATCCTCACCTTGAGGCTTGTTTTCTAGTCCCTTCTGCAGTTTAGACAGGGTAAAGAGGGTACAAAATAAATAAAAATTTCTCTTAAAAAAATGGGTTTCTCTGCATCTAAGAATAGACAAATGTTTATTGGCTCTGTGGAATATGATTAGAAATGTCCTGGACCCCCATCATGAGGCTGTTAGATAGCCTATGGGGGAGGCTATAGCGGTGGATGGTGGTGAGTCTCCACTTTCTGCACAGATCATATTTTCTGCCATTGACAAAAAAAAAAAAAAGGAGGGAGAAAGTGCTCTACCTCCCGAGGAAGGAGAGGGCTTACAGGACGCTGCGGCCGAGCGCCCTGGCGAGCTCCCTCCCCCTCTGTGCAAACCTTTAAAAAACTTATCCACCACTTTCTGATTTAAGGCGATTGCCACCGCCTCCGTTTGTGCCTCCAAGGACCCAGGAGTTCCCCACGTTGCCCCCAAAGCCTCTCAAAGCGTTGCCTAAGTCTAAGGAAGATAGAACGTTTTTTGAACAAAGGAGCTTTTAAAACAGACGTGTGTACACAACATGCAGAGCGTGCTCCTTGGAGAAAACCCCCTCAGGGGGGGTCTCACCCCGGCTAGGAGAAAAGCGGAACCTGTCAGGGGATTTAGCAACAATATTAACCCCTGACGTGCCGGTTACTCCAATTCCAACGGGAGTGGCTGGCGCCCTACCTGAGGACATTGTAAGATTTGTCCTGGGGCGTAGCTCACTTTCTTTCAAAGAAATTTCGGTGGTGCATGGTGTAGTAGATTCTGATAACTGGGAAAATTAAAGTTTTGATCTCGCCGCCTACCAAAACTGTACAAATTAATAAAGGTCAAAGAGTAACACAGCTTTTGCTTTTACCTTATTATCAGACAAGAAAAAACTTGACTTCTCAAGCTAGGAGCCACAAAACATTTGGATCTAGTGATCTAGCCTTTTGGGTGCAGGAAATTACAGCTCCAAAGCCTTTAAAAGATCTTTTAATTCAAGGGAATAAAATGTCAGGGCTGAGTTACGAGCAGTTATTTAGGCTCTTCAACATTTAAGAGACCACACCTTTAATCTTTTGACTGACTCACGATATATTGTTGGGTTGTTTCCTCATATAGAGAATGCTAATATTCCAGAAAATAAAACTACTATTTTCTCCTTGTTATCTGATTTACAGAAAGAGATTAAACACAGAGATAAAAAATATTTTGTGGGACATAGAGCCCATTCTGGCTTGTCTGGCCCTTTACATGAAGGAAATGCTTTGGCAGATGCATTGACTAAAGTAATTGCTTTAAACTTACATTAAAAAGATTGATAAGGCCAAAAATTCTCGCAAAATTCACCATCAAAATGCAGCTGGTTTAAGGTATAAATTTCATATCCCTAGGAAAACAGCTAGACAAATAGTAAAGTTATGTCCCAATTATAATTAATCACTTAAACATAAACGCACAGGGGCAGCCTACAATGATGAGACACTAGATGCCTGAATCACAGGCCAGGACTCGGCCCCTGGTCAAGTAAAAAGACCTCCTTACTGGAAAGTGAAAAAGGCCAGATGTGTTGCTAACTTGTGGGAGAGGGTATGCTTGTATTTTTCTATAGGACGCAGATTCTCCGATTTGAATTCCGGACAGACTAATTCGTCATGTCACATTCCCCAAAGACCAGGTTCGCGGCGCACACACTCGCTCGTTCCCCACTCCCCAGCCAGCTCTGGCCTCCGCGTGGCCAGCCACGCCCCGCACCCTCCTCGCTGCACCCCGCGACCTAGAGCAAAGAAGTTTGTGCGGCAAGTGAGGGCCAGAGAGGAAAGCGCGCCCGCGGAGTGCCCTCCAGACCAGCGCAGCCCTGCCGGGGAGAGGGGAAAGCCCGGAGCCCAAGCGGTGGCTAGCCGGAGTCCGCGAACCCCACCCCTCTGCCCACCGTAGGTGCCATGGCCCACAGCCTGCCGCTCGCGTTCTGCCTTCTGATGCTGGAGACGCTGTGCCCCCAGGCTGACGTCTACAGCTGCTCCCTGGTTCATCTTGTATACACCCTCAATATAATGTTTGCTCTTTTGTGGTGTTGTTGTGAACAATGTGTGCTCTCATCTTGTTTGAACCCTCAATATAATGTTTGATCCTTTGTAGTGTTACAACGTCTACCTTATCTTATGATGTAACCACTTATTGAATTATGGTCTTGCTATATTACAACAATTGCAGGATTTAATGTGAACATGACGGTTTGTGGGCTTACTTACCTTGGGAATAGCAGCTCTGATAACTGCAATTACTTCTGTTACTGTGGCAGCAATATCATTGACTCAACAAGTACATACTGCTCAATATGTTGATACTATGTCCAAAAATGTTTCTTTAACATTGGCAACACAGGAAGCTATGGACAGGAAATTAGAAATGAGGGTAGATGCCCTGCTGCTGCTACTGCTAAGTCGCTTCAGTCGTGTCCAACTCTGTGCGACCCCATTGACGGAAGCCCACCAGGCTCCCCCGTCCCTGGGATTCTCCAGGCAAGAACACTGGAGTGGGTTGCCATTTCCTTCTCCAATGTGTGAAAGTGAACAGTGAAAGGGAAGTCGCTCAGTTGTGTCTGACTCTTAGCGACCCCCTAGAGGAGGCAATAATACATATTGGGACTGAATTGCAGGCTTTAAAACTGAAAATGGCATTGTCCTGTCATGCTGACTACCGGTGGATATGTGTAACACCCCTGAAAGTAAATGAGACAGATTTTGACTGGGAAAAAATTAAAAACCATATTTCAGGTGCCTAGAACAGCTCTGACATTGGTTTAGATTTAGGGAAACTTCACGATCAAATAGCAACCATGGAACACTCCCGATTAGATTTTACTGCTGCTGGAGCAGCAAATGACTTCTTCCACACTTTCTCTAACTTCATTTCAGGAAAGAATATTCTGTCTACTGTTTTTAGCTATGTTGCTGTGGCTGCTTTAATTCTGCTTCTCATAATCATTCTTCCTTGTATTGTCAGAATTCTTCGACAGAGCACTCAGAACCTCACGACTGAACTGCAGCTGGCTGTTTTAAGAAATAAAAAAGGGGGAAATGCCGGGAGCCGGCACGGGAGTCCCCACCCATAACAAGGTTATGTGGGAGAGTTCTGGTGGGCAAGGAGAGCCAGAACTCGAGGGGTGCCCCTCTGGGCCTGCCTGACCGTCTACCCCAAAACCAGAGTCTGCCTACTTTACTGCTTTGTGCTCTCACCTCTGACTTTACGGGGGGCCATCCTCCACCACCATCTTGCTCTCTCTGATAAGGAGTAAACTTACAGCTCCAGTTAATAAAGTTCCTGGGCATACTAGGAGTGTTTAAATCCAAACCTCAGATGGCTCTCTAACTTGCCTGACAGGTTTACCCTGACTCCTACAACTATGCATACGATTATTTACAGTCTCCCAGCCTCGAGAGGCATGGGAAGCTTAAGATATTCAAATAGCTTAGGGCCTCTTAGAGAGTTAGAAGCTGTCAGAATAAAACTAGTAGAAGATTTCATTGATGAGCCAATGCTTGATGCCAAGTTTCCACATCCCCTGTATTGTATCCTTGGAAGTGTATTAATTAATATAGTTGGTATGTAGAAAAAATAAGTAGTGGCCTTGGTGTTAGCAACTTTAGACCCTTAAGGTAATAAATTCTTTCCTTTGTTGTAAACCCATTGCACCTCTGCCCTATAGGAATGCAACTTTATCTAACAGCTTCGGAGGATGGCGCCAAACTTTAAAATAATTACTCTTAGAGAAAATAAGTCTTATGTTGACAAACCTTTGTCAGAGTCATAAAATGTTAATAGGACTTCTAGCCAGAAGATGATGTAAATCACCTAAACAATTTGTATATGATAAGTTTGCAGAAAAGAAATCCTGGTTTCGATAAGGATCAAAGACTGCTGACTTTGCATAATTTCACACCCCCTATTATCCTCTATGTGCAACTTATAGTATAAAAACCCCTGTTGAAAATACAGCTATGGGCCTTGCTCACCGAAGCTTGGTCTCCCCGTGTCATTCTTTCTTGTTTCCTTTTCCTCCTTTTCTCTTCTGTTCCTTCTTCATGCCAAGATAATTTGGAGCGCAGGGGTCCTCTGCAACCACTTATTTGCCTGGGCTTCTAAGACCCACTCAAGAAGGTGCCTAAGGTGGGGCACCTTCTGCTATTTGAGAGGGCGCTTGCGGCCTCCATGGTCAGAGCAAGTTTGGTGTCACGAACTTTATTGATTTCCCGCATAAACCAGTTATTATTGAGTATCTAATAAATCTCTCAGCCTTTGCTATCCCTTAATCGCCAACGCCGTCATCCTGAGGGAATCCCTGGATCCAACCGGGGCTGGATCCTGGCAATATATATATATAGAGAGAGTTATAAGAAAATATAATATTATCCCCAATAGTCTATACTGTTCCTATTGAATATATATATGCATATGTGCATGTATACACATATATTTCATATTCAATATGTATAATATTGTTCATTTTGCTAAGTTGTGTCCGACTCTTTGTGACCCCATGGAATGTAGCCCCCAAGCTCCCCTGTCCTTCACTATCTCCCAGACCTAACTCAAATTCATGTCCATTGAGTCAGTGATGCTTTCTAACCGTCTCATCCTCTTACGCCCCTATTTCTTTTTGCCTTCTATCTTTCCCAGCACCTGAGTCTTTCGTATACGCTGACTCTTGGCATCAGGGTTACAAAGTAGTGGAGCTTCAGCATCAGTCCTTCCAATGAATAATCTGGGTTGATTTCCTTTAGGAAGACTGGTTGGATCTCCTTGCAGACCAAGGGACTCTCAAGAGTCTTCTCCAACACCACAGTTCAAAAGCATCAACTCTTCAAAACTCAGCCTGTTTTGTGGTGCAACGCTCACTTCTGTACATGACTACTGAAAAGTCATAGCTTTGACTACATGGAACTTTTGACAAAGTGGTGTCTCCTTTTAATATGCTAAGTTTGTCATAGCTTTCCTTCCAAGGAGCAAGTGTCTTTTAATTTCATGGCTGCAGTCACTGTCTGCAGTGATTTTGGAGCCCAGGAAAATAAAGTCTGTCACTGGTTCCACTTTTTCCCTTCTATTTGCCATGAATTGATGCTACCAAATGCCATGATCTTAGTTTTTTGAATGTTGAGTTTCAAGCAGCTTTTTCATTCTCCTTTTTCACCATCATGAAGAGACTAGTTTTGCCTCGAGTTTCTGCCATTAAAGTGGGATCATCTGCATATCTGAGGTTGATATTTCCCCAGAAATCTTGATTCCAGCTTGTGATTCATCCAGTTCCGCATTGCACATGATATACTCTGCATAGAATTTAAATAAGCAGGGTGACAATATACAACCCTGTTGTACTCCTTTCCCAATTTGGAATCAGTTTGTTTTTCTAAGTCAAGTTCTAACTGTGGCTTCTTGACATGCATACACATTTCTCAGAAGATAGGTAAGGTGATCTGGTTCTCCTATTTCTTTAAGAATTTTCCATGTTTGTTGTGATCCACACAGTCAAAATTTTAGCATCATCAATAAAGCAGAAGTAGATGTTTTTCTGGAATTCTCTTGCTTCCTCCATAACCCATCAAATGTTGGCAATTTAATCTGTGGTTACTCTGCTTTTTCTAAATCCAGCTTTTACATCTGGAAGTTCTCAGTTCACATTCTGTTGAAGTCTAGCTTGAAGGATTTTGAGCATTACCTTGCTAGCATGTGAAATGAGCGCACTTGTACAGTAACTGGAACATTCTTTGGCATTGCCCTGCTTACGGACTGGAATGGAAACACCATTTCCAGTCCTGTGATCATTGCTGAGTTTTCCAAATTGGCCGACGTATTGAATGCAGTGCCTTAACAGCATCATTTTTTAACATCTTAAGTAGCTGGGCTGGAATTCTGTCACCTCTACTAGATTTGTTCCTCATAATTCTTCCTAAGGCCCATTTGATTTCACATTCCAGAATATCTGGCTCTAGGTGAGTTACCACATCATCTTGGTTATCCAGGTCACTAAGGCATTTTTATATAGTTCTGTGCATTCTTACCACTTCTCCTTAATGTCTTCTGCTGCTGTTAGGTCTTATTTGAGATTTTTCTCATTTTTCTATGAAGCCCTATATCACTATGAACTCCCCTCTAAAAACTGCCTTTGCTGTATCCCATAGACTTTGTACGTGTTCTCGGTGTCTTTTGTCTGAAGGTATGTTCCATTTCCTCTTTGATTTCCTCGTTGACTCGTCGGTCTTATAGTAGAATGTTATTCAGTCTCCAGGTAGTGGTTTTTTCTCATTTCCTTTTCTGTGGTTGGTTAGTAGTTTCATGCTGTGTGGTCAGAAAAGGTACTCGAGATAATTTCTGCACTCTGAAGTGTGCCGAGGCTTGTTTTGTGCCCCAGTTTGTGCTCTGGAGAATGTTCCTTGTGTGCTTGAAGAGAATGCATGTTCCAGTGTTTCGGGTGCAATATCATGAACGCATCAGTCAAGTCTCACTGGTCTGTTTGTGCCATTCACCATCTCTGCCGTCTTATTGCTTCTCTGGAAGATCTGTCCGTTGGTGTCAGTGGGGTGTAAAGTCTCCCACTGTTGTGTTCCCATCCATTTCTCCTTTACGTCTGCTGGTATTGTTTTATGTATTGGGTGCTCCTGTTTTAGGCGTATATATGTAGATGAGTGTGAAATCCTCCTGTGGTGATTCTTTTATCAGTATTTAGTGTCCTTTATCTTTCTGTATGGTCTAAGTTTTAAAGTCTATTTTGTCTGATATGAATTTTGTGATTTCTGCTTTCTGGTCATGTACATTTGATTGGAATATCTTTTCCATTCCTCAGTTTGAATCTATGTATGCCCTTTGTCCTAAGGTCAGTCTCTTATAGGCAGCACATTTCCAGCTCTTCTTTTTTTATCTAGTATGCATTCTAATACATCTGGTAGGAGCATTTAGACCACTGCTATTTAAGATAATTATGAAAGATATGTATTTATCGTCATTTTAAACCTCATTTTCTAATTGGTTTTATACATTTCCTTTGGTCTTTTTTTTTTTTTTTTTCCTTTTCCTCTTGTGGTGGTCCATCTAATCAAGGCTATGGTTTCTCCAGTAGTCATGTATGGATGTGAGAGTTGGATTGTGAAGAAAGCTGAGCATCGAAGAATTGATGCTTTTGAACTGTGGTTTTGGAGAAGACTCTTGAGAGTCCCATGGACTGCAAGGAGATCCAACCAGTCCATTCTCAAAGAGATCAGTCCTGGGTGTTCTTTGGAAGGAATGATGCTAAAGCTGAAACTCCAATACTTTGGCCACCTCATGCGAAGAGTTCACTCATTGGAAAAGACCCTGATGCTGGGAGGGATTGGGGGCAGGAGGAGAAGGGGACGACAGAGGATGAGATGGCTGGGTGGCATCACCAACTCAATGGACGTGGGTTTAGGTGAACTCTGGGAGTTGGTGATGGACAAGGAGGCCTGGTGTACTGCAGTTCATGGCGTCGCAAAAAGTCGGACATGACTGAGCAACTGAACTGAACTGAACTGAACTGAACTATGGTTTGAAATTTTCCTTATATTTTATGCTATTGTTGTATTATCTTTTGGGGTTTTGTTAATCTTTTGTATTTTTTTGATTTATGGTTTCCCCATTTTTAAGTATTAGTTAGTGAGTGAAGTGAAGTCACTCCATCATGTCCAGCTCTTTGTGACCCCATGGACTGTAGCCTTCCAGGCTCCTCCGCCCATGGAATTTTCCAGGCAAGAGTACTGGAGTGGGTTGCCATTTCCTTCTCCAGGGGGTCTTCCTGACCCAGGGATCAAACCCAGGTCTCCCACATTGTAGGCAGATGCTTTACCTTCTGAGCCACCAGGAAGCCCTTCCTATATTAAGCATGTTCAGTTCAGTTCAGTTCAGTTCAGTCATTCAATCATGTCCGACTCTTTGCAACCCCATGAATCGCAGCATGCCAGGCCTCCCTGTGCATCACCAACTCCAGGAGTTCACTAGACTCACATCCATCGAGTCAGTGATGCCATCCAGCCATCTCATCCTCTGTTGTTCCCTTCTCCTCCTGCCCCCTATCCCTCCCAGCATCAGGGTCTTTTCCAATGAGTCAACTCTTCGCCTGAGATGACCAAAGTACTGGAGTTTCAGCTTTACCATCATTCTTCCAAAGAAATCCCAGGGCTGATCTCCTTTAGGATGGACTGGTTGGATCTCCTTGCAGTCCAAGGGACTCTCAAGAATCTTCTCCAACACCATAGTTCAAAAGCATCAATTCTTTGGCGCTCAGCTTTCTTCACAGTCCAACTCTCACATCCTTACATGACCACTGGAAAAACCATAGCCTTGACTAGACAAACCTTTGTTGGCAAAATAATGTCTCTGCTTTTCAATATGCTATCTGGGTTGGTCATACCTTTTCTTCCAAGGAGTAAGCGTCTTTTAATTTCATGGCTGCATTCACCATCTGCAGTGATTTTGGAGTCCACAAAAATTAAGTATGTTAGCCTTTCCTATATCTACTCGCTTTAGACTGATAGTTATTTAGGCTCAATCACATCCTTAAAAGTATTTATATTTTCTTACTCTCCTTTTCCATATTTGATGACTTTCATGTCCTTTTTTTACATTTTCAGTTTTATCCTTTTTCTGATCATTGTGGTTATTATTAGTTTTCACAATCTTTTTTTATTTTTTAAATATGTATACTGGTTTCTTTAAGTGATTTACTTCCCAGTTGTGATTTTCTCATTCTTATAGCTTCTTTCTTATTTTCTATTTAGAGAAGACCTTTAATATTTCCTTGGGACTTCCCTCGTGGCTCAGACAGTAAAGCGTCTGTCTGCAATGCAGGAGACCCGAGTTGGATCCCTGGGTTGGGAAGGTCCCCTGGAGAAGGAAATGGCAGCCCACTCCAGTATTCTTGCCTGGAAAATCCCATGAACCGCGGAGCCTGGTAGGCTACCGTCCATGGGGTCGCAAAGAGTCGGACACGACTGAGCGACTTCACTTTCACTTTAATATTTCCTTAAGGAAAAGTTTAGGATTGCTGTATTCTTTAAGTCTTTGCTTGTATGAGAGATTCTTTATCTCTCCTTTCTGAATGATAATCTTTCTGGGTAAAGTATCCTAGGCCGTCGGGTTTTTCATTTCAAGACTTTGAATATATTTGCCTTCTGGCCTACAGAGTTTCTGTAGAGAAATGGGCTGACGGCATAGCAGACGTTCTTTGTTTTCCTCTTGCCACCTTAGAATACTCTCTGAATCTTTAAATTGTGCCCCTTTTACTATAGTATGTCTTGGCATAGGTCTGTTCAAGTTCATCTTGTTTGGAACCCTCTGTGCTCCTGTATCTGGATAGCTGTTTCCTTCTTTAGGTTTGAGAACTTTTCAGCCATACTTTCTTCAAATACTTTTCAATCCCTTTTTCTCTTTCTTCTCCTTGTGGATTCTCTATTATGCATAGATTTGCACACTTTATATTATCCCACGGGTCCCTTACTCTTTTCTTTTTAATTTATTTTAATTGGAGGCTAGTTGCTTTACAGTATCGTGGTGGTTTTTGCCATACATTCACATGCATCAGCCAAGGGTATACATGTGTTCCCCATCCTGAGCCTTCCTCCCACCTCCCTCCCCGTCCCATCCCTCAGGGTCATCCCAGTGCACCAGCCCTGAGCACCCTGTCTCATGCATCAAACCTGGACTGGCAATCTATTTCACATATGATAATATACATGTTTCAGTGCTATTCTCTCAAATCATCCCACCTCGCCTTCTCTCACAGAGTCCAAAAGTCTGTTCTTTACATCTGTGTCTCTTGCTGTCTCGCATATAGGGTCATCATTGCCATCTTTCTAAATCCCATATATATGCGTTAATATACTGTATTGGTGTTTTTCTTTCTGACTTATTTCACTCTGTATAATAGGCTCCAGTTTCATCCCCCTTATTAGGACTGATTCAAATGCATTCTTTTTAATAGCCGAGTAGAAGATGTACCACAGCTTTCTTATCCATTTGTCTGCTGATGGACATCTAGGTTGTTTCCATGTCCTGGCTATTATAAACAGTGCTGTGATGAACATTGGGGTACACATGTCTCTTTCAATTCTGGTTTCCTCAGTGTGTATGCCCAGCAGTGGGATTGCTGAGTCATATGGCAGTTCTATTTCCAGGTTTTTAAGGAATCTCCACACTCTTCTCCATCGTGGCTGAACTAGTTTGCATTCCCACCAACACTGTAAGAGAGTTCCTTTTTCTCCACACCCTCTCCAGCATTTACTGTTTGTAGACTTTTGGATAGCAGCCATTCTGACTGGTGTGAGACAGTACCTCATTGTGGTTTTGAGTTGCATTTCTCCGATAATGAGTGATGTTGAGCATCTTTTCATGTGTTTGTTAGCCATCTGTATGTCTTCTTAGGAGAAATGTCTATTTTGTTCTTTGGCCCATTTTTTGATTGGGTCACTTATTTTTCTGGAATTGAGCTGCAGGAGTTGTTGTATATTTTTTAGATTAATTCTTTGTCAGTTGCTTCACTTGCTATTATTTTCTCCCATTCTGAAGACTGTCTTTTTACCTTGCTCAGAGTTTCCTTCGTTGTGCAAAAGCTTTTAATTTTAATTAGGTCCCATTTGTTTATTCTTGCTTTTATTTGCATTACTCTGGGGGTGGGTCATAGAGGATTCTGCTATGAATTACGTCAGAGCGTGTTTTGCCTGTTTTCCTCTAGGAGTTTTATAGATTCTGGTCTTCATTTAGATCTTTAATCCATTTTGAGTTTATTTTTGTGTATGGAGTTAGAAAGTGTTCTAGTTTCATTCTTTTACAAGTGGTTGACCAGTTTTCCCAGCACCACTTGTTAAAGAGATTGTCTTTTCTCCATTGTATATTCTTGCCTCCTTTGTCAAAGATAAGATATCCATAGGTGCGTGTCTTTGTGGCAGTACCATATTGTCTTGATGACTGTTGTTTTGTAGTATAGCCTGTGGTCAGGCATGTTTATTCCTCCAGTTCCACTCTTCTTTCTCAAGATTGCTTTGGCTGCTTGAGGTTTTTTGATTTTCCATGCAAATTGTGAAATTATTTGTTCTAGTTCTTTGAAAAATACCATTGGTAGCTGGATAAGGATTGCATTGAATCTATAGATTGCTTTGGATAGTTTACTCATTTTCACTATATTGATTCTTCCAATCCATGAACATGGCATATTTCCCCATCTATCTGTGTCATCTTTGATCTCTTTCATTAGAGTTTTATACTTTTCTATACATAGGTCTTTTGTTTCTTTAGGTAGCCTTGAGAACCCCATGAACAGTATGAAAAGGCAAAATGAAAGGAGACTGAAAGAGGAACTCCCCAGGTCAGTAGGTACCCAATATGCTACTGGAGATCAGTGGAGAAATAACTCCAGAAAGAATGAAGGGATGGAGCCAAAGCAAAAACAATACCCAGCTGTGGATGTGACTGGTGATAGAAGCAAGGTCCAATGCTGTAAAGAGCAATATTGCATAGGAACCTGGATTGTCAGGTCCATGAATCAAGGCAAATTGGAAGTGGTCAAACAAGAGATGGCAAGAGTGAATGTCGACATTCTAGGAATCAGTGAACTAAAATGGACTGGAATGGGTGAATTTAACTCAGATGACCATTATACCTACTACTGCGGGCAGGAATCCCTCAGAAGAAATTGAGTGGCCATCATGGTCAACCAAAAGTTCGAACTGCAGTACTTGGATGCAATCTCAAAAACGACAGAATGATCTCTGTTCTTTTCCAAGGCAAACCATTCAATATCATGTCATCCAAGTCTATGCCCGAACCAGTAATGCTGAAGAAGCTGAAGTTGAACGGTTCTATGAAGACCTACAAGACCTTTTAGAACTAACACCCAAAAAAGATGTCCTTTTCATTATAGGGGACTGAAATGCAAAAGTAGGAAGTCAAGAAACACCTGGAGTAACAGGCAAATTTGGCCTTGGAATACAGAATGAAGCAGGGCAAAGGCTAATAGAGTTTTGCCAAGAAAATGAACTAGTCATAGCAAACACCCTCTTCCAACAACACAAGAGAAGACTCTAAACATGGACATCACCAGATGGTCAACACCGAAATCAGACTGATTATATTCTTTTTAGCCAAAGATGGAGAAGCTCTATACAGTCAACAAAAACAAGACCAGGAGCTGACTGTGGCTCAGATAATGAACTCCTTACTGCCAAATTCAGAATTCAATTTGAGAAAGTAGGGAAAACCACTAGACCATTCAGGTATGACCTAAACCAAATCCCTTATGATTATACAGTAAAAGTGAGAAATAGATTTAAGGGCCTAGATCTGATAGATAGAGTGCCTGATGAATGATGGAATGAGGTTCATGAAATTGTACAGAAGACAGGGATCAAGACCATCCCCACGGAAAAGAAATGCAAAAAAGCAAAATGGCTGTCTGGAGAGGGCTTACAAATAGCTGTGAAAAGAAGACAAGATAAAAGCAAAGGAGAAAAGGAAAGATATAAGCATCTGAATGCAGAGTTCCAAAGAATAGAAGAAGAGATAAGAAAGCCTTCCTAAGCAATCAATGCAAAGAAATAGAGGAAAACAACAGAATAGGAAAGACTAGAGATCTCTTCAAGAAAATTAGAGATACCAAGGGAACATTTCATGCAAAGATGGGCTCGATAAAGGACAGAAATGGCATGGACCTAACAGAAGCAGAAGATATTAAGAAGAGATGGCAAGAATACACAGAAGAATTGTACAAAAAAGATCTTCATGACCCAGATAATCACAATGGTGTGGTCACTGACCTGGAGCCAGACATCCTGGAATGTGAAGTCAAGTGGGCCTTAGAAAGCATCACTACGAACAAAGCAAGTGGAGGTGATGGAATTCCAGTTGAGCTATTTCAGATCCTGAAAGATGATGCTGTGAAAGTGCTGCACTCAATATGCCAGCAAATTTGGAAAACTCAGCAGTGGCCACAGGACTGGAAAAGGTCAGTTTTCATTCCAGTCCCAAAGAAAGGCATTGCCAAAGGATGCTCAAACTACCGCACAATTGCACTCATCTCACACACTAGTAAAGTAAAGCTCAAAATTCTCCAAGCCAGGCTTCAGCAATATGTGAACCATGAACTTCCCAATGTTCAAGCTGGTTTTGGAAAAGGCAGAGGGACCAGAGATCAAATTGCCAACATCTGCTGGATCATGGAAAAAGCAAGAGAGTTCCAGAAAAACATCTATTTCTGCTTTATTGACTATGCCAAAGCCTTTGACTGTGTGGATCACAATAAACTGTGGAAAATTCTGAAAGAGATGGGAATATCAGACCACCTGACCTGCCTCTTGAGAAATCTGTATGCAGGTCAGGAAGCAACAGTTAAAACTGGACATGGAACAACAGACTGGTTCCAAATAGGAAAAGGAGTACATCAAGGCTGTATATTGTCACCCTGCTTATTTAACTTATATGCAGAGTACATCATGAGAAACACTGGACTGGAAGAAACACAAGCTGGAATCAAGATTTCTGGGAGAAATATCAATAACCTCAGATATGCACATGACACCACCCTTATGACAGAAAGTGAAGAGGAACTAAAAAGCCTCTTGATGAAAGTGAAAGTGGAGAGAAAAAGTTGGCTTAAAGCTCAACATTCAGAAAACGAAGATCATGGCATCCGGTCCCATCACTTCATGGGAAATAGATGGGGAAACAGTAGAAAAGTGTCAGACTTTATTTTCGGGGGCTCCAAAATCACTGCAGATGGTGACTGCAGCCATGAAATTAAAAGAAGCTTACTCCTTGGAAGGAAAGTTATGACCAACCTAGATAGCATATTCAAAAGCAGAGACATTGCTTTGCCAACTGAGGTCCGTCTAGTCATGGCTATGGTTTTTCCTGTGGTCATGTATGGATGTGAGAGTTGGACTGTGAAGAAGGCTGAGCGCCGAAGAATTGATGCTTTTGAACTGTGGTGTTGGAGAAGACTCTTGAGAGTCCCTTGGACTGCAAGGAGAGCCAACCAGTCCATTGTGAAGGAGATCAGCCCTGGGATTTCTTTGAAAGGGATAATGCTAAAGCTGAAACTCCAGTACTTTGGCCACCTCATGCGAAGAGTTGACTCATTGGAAAGGACTCTGATGCTGGGAGGGATTGGGGGCAGGAGGAGAAGGGGATGACAGAGGATGAGATGGCTGGATGGTATCACTGAATCAATGGACATGAGTCTGAGTGAAATCTGGGAGCTGGTGATGGACAGGGAGTCCTGGCGTGCTGCGATTTATGGCATCACAAAGAGTTGGACATGACTGAGTGACTGAATTGATACTCAAATTTGGATAACTCAGCAGTGGCCACAGGACTGGAAAAGATCAGTTTTCATTCCAATCCCCAAGATAGGCAATGCCAATGAATGCTCAAACTACCGCACAATTGCACTCATCTCACATGGTAGTAAAGTAATGCTCAAAATTCTCCAAGCCAGGCTTCAGCAATACATAAACCATGAAATTCCAGATGTTCAAGCTGGTTTTAGAAAAGGCAGAGGAACCAGAGATCAAATTGCCAACATCTGCTAGATCATCGAAAAAGGAAGAGAGTTTCAGAAAAACATCTATTTCTGCTTTATTGACTATGCCAAAGCCTTTGACTGTGTGGATCACAATAAACTTTGGAAAATTCTGAAAGAGATGGGAATATCAGACCACCTGACCTGCCTCTTGAGAAACCTCAATGCAGGTCAGAAAGCAACAGTTAAAACTGGACATGGAACAACAGACTGGTTCCAAATAGGAAAATGAGTTCATCAAGGCTGTATATTGTCAACCTGCTTATTTAACTTATATGCAGAGTACATCATGAGAAACGCTGGGCTGGATGAAGCACAACCTGGAATCAAGATTTCTGGGAGAAATATCAGTAACCTCAGATATGCAGATAGAACCACCCTTATGGCAGAAAGTGAAGAGGAACTAAAAAGCCTCTTGATGAAAGTGAAAGTGGAGAGTGAAAAAGTTTGCTTAAAGCTCAACATTCCAAAAATGAAGATCATGGCATCCAGTCCCATCACTTCATGGCAAATAGATGGGGAAATAGTGGCTGACTTTATTTTGGAGGAGCTCCAAAATCATTGCAGATGTTGATTGCAGCCATGAAATGAAAAGATGCTTACTCCTTCGAAGGAAAGTTATGACCAACCTAGACAGCATATTAAAAAGCAAAGACATTACTTTTCCAAGAAAGATACATCTAGTCAAGACTATGCTGTTTCCAGTGGTCATGTATGGATGTGAGAATTGGACTATAAAGAAAGCTAAGCACCAAAGAATTGATGCTTTTAAACTGTGGTGTTGGAGAAGCCTCTTGAGAGTCCCTTGGACTGCAAGGAGATCCAACCAGTCCATCCTCAAGATCAGTCCTGGGTGTTTATTGGAAGGACTGATGTTGAAGCTGAAACTCCAATAGATGACCACCTGATGCGAAGGGCTGACTCATTTGAAAAGACCCTGATGCTGGGAAAGATTCAGGGCAGGAGGAGAAGGGGGTGACAGAGGATGAGATGGTTGGATGGCATCACCGACTCAATGGACATGGGTTTGTGTAGACTCCGGCAGTTGGTGATGAACAGGGAAAACTGGCGTACTGTGGTTCATGGGATCACAAAAATTTAGATACAACAGAGTGACTGAACTGAACTGAACTGATTCCTAAGTACTTTATTCTTTTTGTTGCAATGGTGAATGGAATTGTTTCCTTAATTTCTCTTTCTATTTTCTCATTGTTAGTGTAAAGGATGCAAGGGATTTCTGTGTGTTACATTTATATCCTGCAACTTTCCTGCATTCACTGATTAGCTCTGGTAATTTTCTGGTGGAGTCTTTAGGATTTTCTATGTAGAGGATCATGTCATTTGCAAACAGTGAGAGTTTTACTTCTGCATGTCCAATCTGGATTCCTTTCATTTCTTTTTCTTCTCTGATTGCTGTGGCTAAAATTTCCAAAACTACGTTGAATAGTAGTGGTGAGAGTGGGCACCCTTGACTTGTTCCTGACTTTAGAGGAAATGCTTTCAAATTTCACCATTGAGGTTAATGACTGCTGTGATCATTATCTGCTTAATATGCTGATATATATCTGATCAATATGCTGCTTATCATATATGGCTCTTATTATGCTGAGGCATGTTCCTACTATGCCTGCTTTCTGGAGGGTTTTTATCATAAAGGGATGTTGAATTTTGTCAAAGGCTTTCTCTGCATCTATTGAGATAACCCTATGGTTTTTATCATTGAACTTGTTAATGTGGTGTATCACATTGATGGATTTGCGACTATTGAGGAATCCTCGCATCCTTGGGATAAAGCCCACTTGGTCATGGTGTATGAACTTTTTAATATGATGTTGGATTCTGTTTGCTAGGATTTGTTAAGGATTTTGGCATCTATGTTCATCAGTGACATCAGCCTATAGTTTGTGGCATCTTTGTCTGGTTTTGGTATTAGGGTGATGATGGCCTCATAGAATGAGTTTGGAAGTGTCCCTTCCTCTTCAATTTTCTGGAAGAGTTTGAGTAGGGTAGGTATTAGCTCTTCTCTAAATTTTCGGTAGAATTCAGCCGTGAAGCCGTCTGGTCCTGGGCTTTTGTTTGCTGGAAGATTTCTGATTATAGTTTCAATTTCTGTGCTTGTGATGGATCTGCTAAGATTTTCTATTTCTTCCTGGTTCAGTTTTGGAAGTTATACTCTGCTAAGAATTTGTCCATTTCTTCCATGTTGTCCATTTTATTGGCATATCGTTGCGTATAGTAGTCTCTTATGATCCTTTGTATTTCTGTGATGTCGGTTGTGATTTCTCCATTTTCATTTCTAATTTTGTTGGTTTACTTCCCCCCCCCCTTTTTTTTTCTTGATGAATCTGGCTAATGGTTTGTCTATTTTATTTACCTTCTGAAAGAAACAGTTTTTGGCTTTGTTGATTTTGGCTATGGTCTCCTTTGTTTCTTTTGCATTTATTTCTGCCCTAATTTTTATGATTTCTTTCCTTCTACTAACCCTGGGGTGCTTCATTTCTTCTTTTTCTAGTTGCTTTAGCTGTAAAGTTATGTTATTTATTTGATTTCTCTCCTGTTTTTTGAGGTAGGCTTATATTGGTATGAACTTTCCCTTTAGAACCGCTTTTACTGAATCCCATAGGTTTGGGTTATTGTGTTTTCATTTTGACTGTTTTTATGCATATTTTTATTTCTTTTTTTATTTCTTCTGTGATTTGTTGATTATTCAGAAGTGTGCTGTTTAGCCTCCATATATTTGTATTTTAATAGTTATTTTCCTGTAGTTGACATCTAATCTTACTACATTGTGATCAGAAAAGATGCTTGAGATTATTTCAAGATTTTTAATTTACCAAGGCTAGATCTATGGCCCAGGATGTGATCTATCCTGGAGAAGGTTCCGTGTGCACTTGAGAAAAAGGTGAAATTCATTGTTTTAGGGTGAAACGCCCTATAGATATCAATTAGGTCCAACTGGTCCATTGTATCATTTAAAGCTTGTGTTTCCTTGCTAAGTTTCTGTTTAGTTGATCTGTCCACAGGTGTGAGTGGGGTATTAAAGTCTCCCACTATTATTATGTTAATTTCCCCTTTTATACTTGTTAGCATTTGCCTTACATATTGTGGTGCACCTATGTGGGGTGCATATCTATTTATAATTGTTATATCTTCTTTTTTTATTTTATTTTATTTTTAAACTTTACATAATTGTATTGGTTTTGCCAAATATCAAAATGAATCCACCACAGGTATACATGTGTTCCCCATCCTGAACCCTCTTCCCTCTTCCCTCCCCATACCATCCCTCTGGTACGTCCCAGTGCACTAGTCCCAAGCATCCAGTATCGAGCATCTTCTTCTTGGATTGATCCTTTGATCATTATGTAGTGTCCTTCTTTGTCTCTTTTCACGGCCTTTATTTCAAAGTCTATTTTATCTGATATGAGTATTGCTACTCCTGCTTTCTTTTGGTCTCCTTCTGCGTGAAATATCTGTTTCCAGCCCTTCACTTTCAGTCTGTATGTGTCCCTTGTTTTGAGGTAGGTCTCTTGTAGACACCATATATAGGGGTCTTGTTTTTTTATCCATTCAGCCAGTCTTTGTCTTTTGGATGGGGAATTCAGCCCATTTACATTTAAGGTAATTATTGATAAGTATGATCCCATTGCCATTTACTTTATTGTTTTGGGTTCAAGTTTATAAACGTTTTCTGTGTTTCCTGTCTAGAGAAGATCCTTTAGCATTTGTTGGAGAGCTGGTTTGGTGGTGCTGAATTCTCTTAGCTTTTGCTCGTCTGTAAAGCTTTTGATTTTCCCATATTTGAATGAGATCCTTGCTGGGTACAGTAATACAGGTTGTAGGTTATTTTCTTTCATCACTTTAAGTATGTCCTGCCATTCTCTTCTAGCGTGAAGAGTTTCTATTAAAAGATCAGCTGTTACCCTTATGGGGACCCCCTTGTGATCCCCATATTTGTTGTTCTTCTCTTGCTGCTTTTAATAGTCGTTCTTTGTGTTTGACCTTCATTAATTTGATTAATATGTATCTTGTGGTGTTTCACCTTGGGTTTTTGCTGTTTGGGACTCTCTGGGTTTCTTGGACTTTGGTGGCTCTTTCCTTCTCCATTTTATGGAAGTTTTCAATTATTATCTCCTCAAGTATTTTCTCATGCCCTTTCTTTTTGTCTTCTTCTTCTGGGACTCCTATGATTTGAATGTTGGGGCATTTAACATTGTCCCAGAGGTCTCTGAGGTTTTCCTCATTTTCATTTTTTCGTCTCTGCTTCATTTACTTCCACCGTTCTAATCTCCCACCTCACGTATCCTCTCTTCTGCCTCATTTATTCTGCTGTCGGTTCCCTGCAGAGTGCTCTTGGCTCAGGTGTTGCATAAATATTCATGATAGATTGACGCTTTTTTATTTCTCCTAGGTCCTTGTTAAACTTTCCTTGCATCTTCTCAGTCCTTGTCTCCAGACTATTCATCTGCAACTCCATTTTGTTTTCAAGATTTTGGATCATTTTTACTATCATTACTCTGAATTCTTGTTCAGGTAGACTCCCTATCTCCTCCTCTTTGGTTTGGTTTGGTGGGCTTTTGTCGTGTCCCTTTGCCTGCTGAATTTTTCTCTGCCTTTTCATCTTTTTAGGTTGCTGTGTTTGGGGTGGCCTTTCCTCTTACTGCTTTTCTAGGGTTTTTTCTGTTTTGGGGGGGCAGGGCTGGCTTTCTGTGTGCTCTTTAAATTGGATACCTTTCATTAGTCTATCTTCCAGGTCACTTATTCTTTCTTCTACTGGATTCATCCTGCTATTCATTGCCTTGAGCTCAGCATTCATCACAGCAAAGGAATTTTCTAATTTTTATTGCTCCACCTTGAGTTTTTAATTTCTTTTAACAGTAATCTGCCTTTCTGTTGATAGCTTTTCATAATTCCTTTAGTATTTTCATTACTTCCTTTTTGAACTTGGTGTCCTTAGGCTCAAGAGGCCTGACTTGTTTACTCCTTCTGGGGAATTCTTTTGGTCTTTTATGTGGGAATGGTTTCTCTGATTCTTCATTTTGCTCATATTTCTGCCAGTCTGTGAGTTTAGGAAAAACAGTTGTCTACAGTGGTCTTCGTGGGCTATTTTATAAGGGAGTAGCCTGCGTGGGTTTAATATACTTTGGTGCAAAGGCTGTTTTTAGTGTGAATGCCTGCCGTCCCTTTCCACAGTGTGTGCAGGCCGTCAGTCATCCCCTTGATAGGAGGTGTGCACTGGGCATTGAGCAAGGCTTGCCCTTTGCTCTGTGGGTGTCACAGCCCTGTTGGGGAAAAGTCTTTGCCCTCGCTGTTGGAGTAGAGGCCCTCAGATCTGTTTCTGAGCTGCATTTGTGATCTGTGGCGGGAGGTAGGTGTGACTGGACCATCGCCACTGGAGAGCAGCCACTGAGTGCTCCTCCTCTGGAGCTGTTCATCGGGGAGTGTGCGGTGCTGTGTCACCTGTCACCCGAGGTGACAGCTCACAAAGCACACTGCTGCTGGCACTGCGCCTGGCCCCTCCTCATTGGTGGGAACGCTGGCCACCTACCCTGGTGTCCCTCAGTCATTGTTTTCACAAGGCCACCGGCTCAGATCTGCTGAAGGCAGGCTCCAGGAACACAGCGGTTGTGCGCCTGGACCTACCATGGAGGCAGCTCAGAGCCAGACCCAGCCCAGTACTGGCACACACACACCTACACAGCTCACAGCTGCCAAGAACAGACCTTTCCAGCTTCCGGAGAACCTGCTGTCCACCTGGATGACCTACAGCTGCTGAGTTCACAAAGATGGCCATGGTGATATATTCACAGCATACACAGCTGCTGAAGGGGATCTCAGCCCTGCTTCCTAAGTCAAACAGACCGTGGGGCTCAATTGTGGTTTCACCCCACCTCCATGAGTGGGCAACCCACTGTGTCTGCTCCTGGAGCCTGCCAAGGCAGCAGCAGCTGAGACGTACACTCCTGAACCTGCCACTGTGGTCCTGTTGAGCACAGCCCCAAACTGCCAAGGTGCTATCCTGTGGATGACATCCCAGAACCCACCACGGTGGTGTCCTGTTGGGCGAACCCTGGAGACCTCCATCATGCTGTCCTGTCGTACACACCCAAAAGCCCAACAAGGTGGTGTCCTGTGAGGCGCACCCTAGAACCCATCAAGCTGGTGTCTTGTGGGGCACACCCTAGAATCCGCCAAGGTGGTTGCCCTGTGTGGCACACCCTAGAACCCTCCAAGCTGATGCCCTGTGCGGCACATGGGGAACAAGGTTGTAAGGCATGCCTTGCCCAATCATTCACACGCCTCTCACCAATGGTGCTTTGCTTCTAAGGAAGCTCCAGACCTCTTCCACATACTCCCCTGATTGCAGCCGTACCACACTCCTGCCCCTTCAGGCTGTCTCTGTGCTGCCAACACTACTTCTCTTCCTGAGTCCTCTAAACCCCACGTTTCATCACTCAGTCCCTGCCACACACCTCCTGCCACAGGGAGCTGGTGTGGCTCTAAGCAGAAGCAGCACCACCAGCATAAAAGCAGCTGGCCATAAGTAGGCTGACTGTGGCGGGTCAGTTATGGTGGAGGACGGTGGGGGGGCACCTTTGGATGTGAAAGCCAACTCATCACTGCGCCTTCAAGGGGGATCTTCCTGTTGTGGGAGCTGAGCGTGCCACCTTATCTCGTTCTGTGCATCCTGAGACCTCATCCACAGGTCAGCCACTTTCCCCAGCATGGTGTGGGTGGTCAGTCAGGACCCATGGGCACTGGGAGCCATCCAAGGATTCCAATGGCGCTTGGCTCTTCTCCTGGCCCTTCCCTTTACCATTGGCTGCAAATTTATGGTGGCAGGAGTCTGTGGGAACGATGAAGGAGAAGTTCACAGCAGGAAAGAACCTCAAAATCCAAGTCATGACTGCCCTCAGGAGAAAAGCTGGCAAACTACCTCAAACACGCATTAGACTTGGCAAGGCACACTACTGCATGCAAAGAAATTCACGCAAATTCCTGCAAACTAATGAGTGTAAGCACACTCATGCAAGCAAGTGCACACAGCAATGACAGGGCCCCCTGTTAGGTGCCCCTCCCTGTCCTATCAGTGAGGGTGAGTGCCCACACCCTAGGCCCTACCTAGGGCTGTGGATCCCCCTTGGGGACTGTTGCCCAAGCATTGGCCTTGGCCTGATGTATGTAACCTTAGGGCAAAGGAGGCTTCGTGAAGGGGGTATCGTGGTCACTGAGACCCTGCTAAATGTGCAGGTCATTGTACTGAAGGGATAAGCATGTCCCACGGTCAGGGGGATTCTGCCCCAGGATCTGAGCCCCGGGGCTCCTGCCCTGTCACTGAAAACCCATCCATGTTGCTCACACCCTTTCCCCGGCAGCTCTCATGGCACCAATCTGTCCAGGCAGAAAGAAGAGGCTAGGACAAGGCACTCAGAAACAACTCTGCCTCCCTGGAATCTCCCAGAGGAGAGCATTCCCAGGTCCCGGGGTGCTGTGGATGCAGCATCGTTCTGAACACGGAGGTGTGGAAGCAGCAGGGCTCCCCTTCCTGCATGAACAGCCAGGCTGCAGTAGGGGTGACTTGCTGCTGCTCTTCCTTCCTGCCGCAGGGCTGGGGAGAGGGCCCGTCATGCTTCCAGCCGTGGCAGCCGGCCCACAGTCCTGAGGGAATGGCCAAGACGCCCTCAGAGACACAGCCCGCCCCCATACCCTCAGCCTTGAGCAGGCTCCCACCCCGTCTCCACACTTGTGAGGAGGCCAGCCAGCCTTGTCGTCCCAGTGAAGGTCAGGCCTCTGTCACCTGCAGCTGGAGGTGTCCTTCCCTTGGAGTACCATGGCACCCCTGGTCAGTGTCCTTCTCCCAGGACCGTAGGGACTTAGGAGACGTCTCAAAGCTTTAACCACCAAACTGCCTCTTCTGGGCTGTAGGGGTGGAGGGCAAACAAGCCAGTGGACACAAGAACCTTTGGTTACTTTCTTGAAATTTCCTTTTGAAACTTACAGCATGTGCTGGTTCCCCTCCCCCACCCCACCTTTAAAAACTTTCTTAGCTGTTAACTTTTCTTCTGGTTTTTACCTCCTTCGCTCACCCCCTTGGGTGTCACTGGAAGGTTCCCACAGACTTCTTTTCCCTTTGGTGACTTCTTGCACAGGTTGATTTACCAACTGAGGCAGCAATAGCCCTGGTATAGCTTCTGACATAATCAATGAAGTGTCAAGATTTTTTCCTCTTGTATTTTTGCCCATAAGGACCCACCTTCTGAACAAGTGTCCAGAACAGTTTCTGTCCCTGAGGGGATGCCCTCAGAAGCAGCATCTCACATACAAGCACTCTCCCCACAAACTCAAGGAAGGTCTTTACTGCTGCTGAGTCACTTCAGTCGTGTCCGACTCTCTGTGACCCCATAGACGGCAGCCCACCAGGCACCCCCATCCCTGGGATTCTCCAGGCAAGAACACTGGAGTGGGTTGCCATTCCTTCTCCAATGCGAGAAAGTGAAAAGTGAAAGTGAAGTCGCTCAGTCGTGTCCGACTCTTAGTGACCCCATGCACTGCAGCCCACCAGGCTCCTCCATCCATGGGATTTTCCAGGCAAGAGTACTGCAGTGGGGTGCCATGGTCTTTATCACTTGTCAAATCTCACCACATCCTCGACATCTGGTCTACCTCAGTGCAGGCTCTAGGAAACAAGGTCCTAGAGTGTGATTCACTCACCAAGTCTGCAGGGCTGTGGAGAGCCCTGGGCCCACCCACAGCCCCCACCCTAGGCAAGGTCTCTGATCACCCAAGGAGATGTCATCTCTGTCTTCTCCATCTCCTGAATGCTGTGAGCCAGAATTTCAAGGAGCTGAGACCTCCCTCCCATCACAGCTCACCCAGTGGTCTTCCCCTCTGCCTTGGACACCAAGGCCCGAGAGTCCTTGTAGCTCACTGGCTATTTTCAGAAGCAATTGCATGGCTGTGCCCTGACTCTAATGAGGCAGCTGTGTGACCAGGGCAACCCTTCCTCCTGCCTCAGGGGTCAAGTTCTCAACTGGACTCCACACCCTGCTTAGGGCAGCCCAGTCAAGAAACACCTTCACAGCCTCATGCTCCAGAGTGGGGTAGGTCACCCACCCTCCAGAGTGGTGTGGGCGGAAGACAGGAGACTGACTCAGCATGGCCAGTGGGCCTGGTTCCAGCTGCTCCATCAAGGAGATCCAGATGTGTCACCTGGCAAGTTGCTGGGGCACACGCCTGTAGCATCATGTCCTTTCTCTGGTTGGAGGAGGGTGGGGGCAGGACAGGATCCCAGAACTCAGCCACAGGATGCCATAGAAGGAGCCCAGCCTGGGCATGAACACGGCCAGTGTGCAAGCTCTGGACCTGCCACCCCTGCACTAACCTAAGCTCTGCACACCATTGCTGGGAAGAGGCCATTGTGCGGTGGAGAGGGGAGGCAGGCCAGACTCTGAAAGGCTCAAAAAGTCAAAGCCATATCCTGTCACTCGTGGGGGCCAGACAAGGGCAGGGCTGCCGCCCACACAGGGCCCACCACGCTGTGACCTGGCTGATCCTGTGCCAGCAGGGCCCCGGCTGCCTGGGGCTGGAGATGCAAGTCCAGTGAGAGGGTCTGGCAGGGCACCGCGGGCACCTCCCCTCCCCCAAGCAGGAATCAGAGACGCAGGAGGGCCACAGCAGTTGTTTCCTGGAGGGCCTGGGGCAGCCACATCCCCCATTTCCTGAAAGGGAGACACGAGGCCCCAGAGCCAAAACCAGGTCTCTCAACAAGCCCCCCATCCTTCAGCCTCTTTGCTCGGCACACAGGTGGTGGTGGTGGTTTAGTCGCTAAGTCGTGTCCGACTCTTTGCGACCCCAAGGACTCTCGCCTGCCAGGCTCCTCTGTCCGTGGGATTCTTCAGGCAAGAATACTGGAGCCGGTTGCCATTCCCTTCTCCAGGGGATCTTCCCAACCCGGGAATCAAACCTGGGTCTTCTGCTTGCAGGCAGATTCTTGACTGACTGGGCGATGGGCACCCAGGTGGATGAATTAAAGCTTAGCTGGCAGTCCAAGTCCCTTTAAGGAGTGGGTGTACTTTCTCGCTCATGCTTTCCTTAAGCCTGTGCAGCAGAGTATCTTGCCTGAGAACTGGCCTTTCTTTAGGAGCTAATGATCACACAGCACAATGTCTTACTCATGGAAATGCTTTTCTGAGGCTCTATGTTAATGCTTATTGAGTCTTGCCTGGGACCTATTTCTCAAGACTTGTGTCCCTGATTACACAGCAACGGGATAGATCTCACCCAGAGACGTGCCCAGAACTCCCCGGCTAACCTCGTATGAACTTATCTCAGGACGTGTGCCTTGGGAAAGGGTCTGGTGGAGCTCTTACAACCTTGAGCCATGCTTCTTGCCTGTTCTCAGCAGCCAGTTGCGAAGTATTTAAGACTGAACTAGGCCGGTACTCTCCTACCCTCTCCTGATGTCTGTCAGAAGCTCTTTCTGTCACTTTCACTTCAATAAAACTCTACACAAAGCTCTAGTGACTGAGACTGTCTCTGGTCCCAGAGTTGAATCTTCCCCTTCGGAGACCGCAAAGGAGCCCGGCGGCACTGTTCAGCACGCACGCTAAGCAGCCACAGGTCACCTTTCAACCCAACCACAAAACCACCAGCCATTCTCCTCCTTCACAAGGCCCAGCCTCTAGTCGTGGCCTCAGCTGGACTCAGACACAGAGACTTCCCAACATGCTGTCCACTCACCCCCTCCCTCAGCAAGCCTCCAGGGCATGGTCACTCCCCCCAGTCCAAGCCATATCTGTGCCCTTCTCTCCCACCCCCAACAGTGGTCCAAGGCCGAGCATGCCCACCACGCTCACACCCGCCCCCCCTCCCCGAGGGCCCATATGTGGTGCACCCGTGGGTTCCTGCACCCCAGCCCCAGCTTTGATGCTGTTGAGGGCAGGCCCCCTCCCCTCCAGCCCCCAGGGTGCATGCAGGTCTGGAGGGGGAGTGATCCTCTCTTTGAAACCATCATGCCCCTCCCCTCGCACCTGCCCAACTGCTGGGGGCATTTAGAGCTGAACCTCCTCCCCCCAGCCGTGGGGGCACCCCGTGGTCCAGCATGCAGTGCAGCTGCAGCCCCTGGATGCCAGTCCCATGGAGGCCAGTGAGAGGTGGAGTTAAAAAGGGGCTTCTGCCAGCTTCACAGCCACGGCCAGAGAGAGCCCCTGACAGACCCCCAGGGCCAGCCACCCAGAGGGCCAGCAACAGCCCAGGCCCGCCCCCCACCCACTGCCCCCACGGGCCTTTCTCCAGCTGAGAACACAGCTCCAGTGCGGGTGGACGCAAGACAGCTCGAATCTGCCCTCATTTCCAGAAGAGAAGGGACCCAGTGCAGGCCACCTTCGGCACCATGAGGATCACTAACAGAGACAGACTCTGTGTGTCCAGCCCAGGAATGACCATGGGGATCTGTGGGCAGGGTTCCCCAAGGGGCTCTGTGGCCGACCTCCCCCCCCGGCCCCAGCTCGCCCGCGGCCAGCCCTCAGAGTTTTGGCCAAGCCAGGAACCACAGTGGAACTCGGTGGGGCCACAGAGATTGACAACTTTACAAAAACCCCTGAGCAGAGCGGCCCCAGGGAAGCCAGGGGGTCTCACTCTGAGGGTTCCCTGTCAGCGCACACGGGGTCAGATCAGCCAGGAGCCTGAAGGCACTGGAGAAGAGCCACCTGGGCTGACGGTGAAGGGGCCTCCCAGGCGGGCACGGAGCCAGGCCCAGCCCAGGCAAGGGGCCAGGTCCCCAAGGCCTGGAGTGCAGGGAGTCCAGGGAATCAGGGGTTGAGGCGGCGAGCCTCGGGAGGGGCAGGGAGCATGTGACCTCATGGGAACAAAGCAGATCAGGAGACAGCAGACACTCAAATCCCAGACCAGGGGCCTGAGGCGGGCAGGTGCTTGTGGGGTGGGGGGCAAGTGTCTTCAGGAAGACAGACTTGCAGCTCCTGGGGGCTCCCTGGGGACCCTGGGTGGGTTTCCGTGCTCCCAGCACGGGGCCAGCCCACTGTGACTATGCTGACTTCCATCTCTGTGGCCAGGCTGCCCTGGGCACCGTCTCCTCAGCTGAATCTGGTGTCTAGTGTCCAAGTCAGGGGACAGTGGGACTTGGGTGGACTTGGGATGTGAGTCAGGGCCAGCAAGGAGGTAGGGTGTGTTTTTGTGGAAAAGAAGCAACAGAATGGAAGCCATGCTGCTGGGACATGGATCTCTGGGGCCAGCGCACCCCGGTCACCGTGTCCTTGGGGAGTGTCTCCCTTGCAGCACTGCCTGGGCCTCAGGCAGTTCCCTGGGGTCCGTGCAGCCCCACCGTGCCCTGAGCAAGGTAGGGTCCTGGTCCAACGGGGTCCCGCCCTTGGATCTGCCGGAGCCCCTGGAGATGAGCCAGCTGAGGCCTGAGGGGAGGACAGGAGCTGACTGGGCGGGAGGAAAGGTGGGCAGAGCTGACGGGGCAGGGTCTGTGCAGTGAGGGCAGGGGAGGCCCCCGGGACTGGCCTCCCCAGGGTTCATGTCTTGGGGGCAGCCGGGACTGCGTCCCTCAGCAATGCTTTTGACTCCTGGGGCCAGCGCACCCCCATCTCCATCTCCTCAGGTGAGACGTCTCTCTGCCCGCTCCGTCCTGGGCCGGGGAAGACGTCTCCAGGGGCCCCTTGGTCTGGGGCAGACCCTCCGTGGTCCCTGGGGGATCTGCGTCTGAGGCCGTTTGCCTCTCTGCCCTGTTGAGGTGGCGCCTCTGCCTGTGGAACGCGGCCAGGCAGAGTGGGCTCTGTGCCTGGGGGCCTGGCTTTGTGTGGGGGCAGAGGACGCCAGGCCTTGGGTTTTTGCACAGCCCCTAGCGGGGCCCATGGCACTGTGACTATTCGACAACTGGGGCTCAGGAATCCAAAACACCGTCTCCTCAGGTGAGTCCTCAACAGCCCTCTCTCCTCACTCTCTCTCAGGGTTTTGGTGCACTTTGGGGAAAATCGAGGGTGTCGGGTCTAGAGGGCCTGGGGCGGCTGGGATCTGAGACACGGAGGACCCAGGGGCCCAGGCTTACAGCAGCGAGGAGCAGAGGCTCCAGGCACCCTCTCCTCCTGGGCTCTGTAGCCAGGGCTTTCTCTGGGGGCCTCAGCCACCCTTGGGCTCTGGACTCCCAAGGTCCCAGCTGTGTGAGGTGGTCCAGAGGCCTCAGCCGGCCACGAGCTCTTGCCTGGGGTCACAGCATCATTGTCACTGTGTAACAACTGGCTCAAGCACTGGGGTCAGGAAGCCTGGGCACTGTCTGCTCAGCTGAGCCCTCACCACCCCACTCCACTGCACCTGGGGAGACCTGGAGCGTCAGAGATCCAGGGGCATTCTGGAGGTCAAGAAAGGGAGCTGGGGAGAGGGTTCTGGTAAACAGGCAGAGCCAGACCTCCCTGCCCCAAGGACACCGCGATGTGGGTACAAGGCGGCTCCTTCGGTGGGTCTGGCTGCCTGACTTGAGCAGGACCGGGGGCTTCCGTCACTTTCTGGGGCAGGCAGCTGCTCGAGGCTGGACTTAGGAGTCTGTGGTTCATGGTCCGCCAGCCCAGCCAGGCAGTGGTCTGGCCTCTGTGGGCCAGAATGGGACATAGTGTCTCTGGCACAGTCAGGTGGGGTGGGGCCAGCAGAGGGTCACTGACAAGCGACTTTGACCAATGGTTTCCCTGTGGCGCCTGGAGATGGGGTGGGGGCCCAGGCGCCTCGAGCCTCGTCAGGCTCCCGAGGTTTTTGTTGGGCGAGGCTGGAGATATCACCACTGTGTTTACTATGGTATAGACGCCTGGGGCCGAGGGCTCAGGGTCACCGTCTCCTCAGGTAAGAGCGGCCCATCCAGGGCCTTTGCTTTATCTCATTTCGTGCGATTTTTCTGAGCATCACTGTCTGGTCCTCTGATGTGTCCTTGTCCCCTCCTCCCCGGGGGAACTGGGCAGACTGGCCAGGAGGGGACCAGCTGCCCTATGCATTTCAGAGTCTCTTATTTTCCGATGCCTTTAAAAAATCAGAATCTTGCTGGCATTCAGAAGGGGCTTGGGCGGGAATGGCCACCAGTGGGGGAGTCCCAGGCCCCCCTTGGCAGCAGGGCAGCTTGGGATGCGGTGGAAGGCAACTTGCTGCAGTCCTAGCATCTGCGGAGGAGCGTGTCTGGATAATTAGGGCCTCAGGAACGCTGCCCGTGGCGGGCGCAGAGAACGCCCCCCTCGGGTGAGGTGTGTTCTGCACTAGACTGTGTTTAAAATTCTTTATTGGGTAGGAAGAGAATTGTCTAGGTGAGGACGGACACGCAGTGTCCCGATCATGGCGAGAGAGGGGAGCCTGGGGAGGTGACGGGCGCTAGGCTTTGTGAGGCCACTCTAAGAGAAAGAAAGGCTGTTTGCCAGAGGAGGTGTGCTTGCGAATACCAAGACAGGGCATCTCTGAAGCGACTCCTGATAGTCTGGAAAATTGAAACTTTAAAAAGAGATGTTTAAAGTATTTTAAATTTTTATCATTTACTTAACAACCACAAATCATGGCTTTGGAGAGTTGAGACAGGTACAAGTTTGGCCAAAAAGTACTTACTAGGTTCCATAAACCCTGGCCCCAGTTCAGGGCTGTTTTGAGAATAATAAATTCAGCTTATTTTTTTAATGTAATTGGTGGTGCCGAGTTAGTCAAGATGGCCACGGGCAGGACTGACCACCTGCAGCAGGTGGCAGGAAGCTGAGAGTCTGTTTTTGGAAGCAAGAAAACACAGTTGGTAAATTTATAGCTTCTGGTTCCCAAAAGGTGGTTTGCGGCTGGTTTTGCCCAGCCCCACAGAACTGAAAGTGTTCCCCTGAGCGGAGCAACACCTGGCTAATTTGCATTTCTAAAACAAGGCACAGATGCTGACTACCGAAACTGGAAGGTTCCTCTTTTAACTATTTGAATTTACTTCAGCTTTAGCTTATCAACTGCTCACTTATATTCATTTTCAAAGTCGATGTTTAAGAAATTAATTTGTCTCAGGTGCATTTTATCAATGCATTCGTATGCTCTTTAATGAGTTACTCCTTCAAGGTAGTTAAGCTGAGACCGTGCGCACGCCGTGCGCACTGTGAGTGTGCTCACAATCGTAGCTGGCCGGCTCCCTCCTGGCGATGAAGCAGCTTTCTCAGTGTGGCTCCCTCACTGCAGAATGTTCAGGGCTGCCTTTCAGGTACCCATCTCAGGACAGACTTGGGTGAAACGGGGGCATTCGTCGTGAGTTACTCTGCTACACTACTAGCTGGGGGATTGAGAGGATGCCCGGTGGGGCGGCAGTCAGCGGGGCCTGGGACCGTCTGGAGGGACAGTCTCTGCTCTGAGTCCCCAGGCTCGCCAAGGCTGGGGGGTCTCCTGGGACTGCCCACACCTGGGGACGTGTGGGCCTGGCCTCTGCCCCCAGGCCAGTAGGCAGGTCACGAGTTAACACAGCGAAGGGATTCGGAGGAATCCGCCCAGGTCAGAGAGCCCAGGGGACATGCCAGGGACCAGGAGCCGGTGCAGCCAGACTCACTGCCCAGGGATGTTTGTATGAGTTGTTTTTGTTTCTACTTGAAAGGGAATCTGTCTTTACCTACTGCCTGCGATGCCGGGGTGCTTCACACCCACAGGGACCACTTCCTGCGTCCACACTTAGGTGTTCAATGCAGCTTTGGGGTTCAGATGGTCTCTGTGCTAGAGAGTATCCTCTTTCTCAGCAGAACTTTGTGATAAAGACAGAATTGGGAGCAGGTTCAGATAAGATGCATTTCCTGTGGTTTTTAATGAGGACATTTGCCAGAGAGCAGTTAGTCACCAGGACTCTTTTAGACTCGGGGCGGGATCTCAGGCCCATGGCACGTGCCCAGGAGGCCAGGACCCAGGGACGTGTGCCCAGGCTCTCCTCTCCCAGAGAAGCAGCGCTGCCTGCTCAGCAGAGACAGGGCCTCTCTCTGAGGGTGGCAAGTGTGTCTCAGCCTGTGAGATGCTCTAGAGAAGCTAAAGTCTCCAACAAGCTTTTCACCCAGAGTGGAGGGTAGTGGTGACTGACAGCTGGGAGAAGGGCCAGCTGGGCCTGGTGTCGGGATGGAGGTGTCAGGCACCCAGGGGAAGGGGCGAGCGGGCTCCCAGGAGGAGAAGCGGGAAGAGGCTGGGAGGGATGAGCCCAGCTGGGCAGTGTCCACAGACCAGGGCCTTTAGCCGTGGCCATGGTCCAGGATCTGACCCTTTCTCGTCAGAACCACTGGGCTTTCATGTCTGTGTTCGCGGTTCAGGCCACCTACAGCAGGTGAGCTGGGCTGAGCCAGGCTGAGCCGGGTTGAGCCAGGTTGAGCTGGGCTGGGCTAGCTGAGCTGAGCTGGGTTGGGCCAACCAGGTGAGCTGGGCTGAGCTGCACTGAGCTGGGCTCAGCTAGCTGGTTGGGCTGGGCTGAGCTGGGTTAGGCTGAGTTGAGCTGGGTTAGGCTGAGTTGAGCTGGGCTCAGCTGGGCTGGGCTGGGCTGGGCTGGATGGAGTGGGTGAGCTGGGCTGGGCTGGGCTGGGCTGAGCTGAGCTGGGTTGAGCTGGGCAGAGTGGGCGAGCTGGGCTGAGCTGGGTGGAGTGGGTTAGCTTGGCTGAGCTAGGTTGAGCTGAGCTGAGCTGGGTTGAGCTGGGCTGAGCTGAATGGAGTGGCTGAGGTGGGCCAAGTGTGTGAGCTGGGCTGGGCTGGGCTGGACTGGGCTGAGCTGAGCTGAGCTGAGCTTTTCTGGTCTGTGCTGGGCAGAGTGTGTGAGCTGGGCTGGGCTGGGTTGAGCTGGCCTGAGCAGTGTGGAGTGGGTGAGCTGGGCTGAGCTGGGCTGGGCTGGGCTGGGATGAGTTGGGTTGACCTGGGCTGAGCTGAGCTGGGCTTGGTTGAGCTGGGCTGAGCTGAGCTGAGCTTTGCTGGGCTGAGCTGGGCTGGGCTGGGATGAGTTGGGTTGACCTGGGCTGAGCTGAGCTGGGCTTGGTTGAGCTGGGCTGAGCTTTGCTGGGCTGAGCTGGGCAGAGTGTGTGAGCTGGGCTGAGCTGGGTTGAGCTGGCCTGAGCTGGGCAGAGTGGGTGAGCTGGGCTGAGCTGAGCTGAGCCTGGTTGAGCTGGGCTGAGCTTGGCAGAATGAGTGAGCTGGGCTGGGCTGGGTTGAGCTGGCCTGAGCTGGGCAGAGTGGGTGAGCTGGGCTGAACTGAGCTGAGCTGGGTTGAGCTGGGCTGTGTTGAGCTGGGCAGAGTGGGTGAGCTGGGCTGAGCTGGGCTGGGCTGAGCTGGGCTGAACTGAGCTAGGTTGGGCTGACCTGGGCTGTTTGAGCTGGGCGGAGTGGGTAAGCTGGGCTGAGCTGGGCTAAGCTGAGCTGAGCCAAGTTGGGCTGTGCTGGGCTGAGTTGAGCAGGGCTGGGCTGAGCTGGGCAGAGTGGGTGAGCTGGGTTAAGCTGAGCTGGGCTGAACTGGGCTTAGCTTGGCTGAGCAGGTGAGCTGGGCTGAGAGGGTTGAGCTGAGCTGAACTGAGCTGGATGAGCTGGCCTGGATTGGGCTGATCTGGATTGAACTGGGCTGAACTGAGCTGAGCTGGGCTGAGCTGGGCTGGGCTAGCCTGGGCTTAACCGGGGTATGCTGGGTTAACCATGGTGGGCTGAGACTGGGTGAACAGAAGGGAACCCACTGAGCTGGCTTGACTTGGGCAAATTGTTGAGATGCTTTGGGTCCATTTAACCTCAACTGAGGCTGGTGGGTCTAGATGGACTGAGCTGACCCCACTGGACTGTCCTGGTCAACAGTGGGCTGGCCTCAGTGATCTGGTTGTGCTGAGGACTGGGGGCCTGAGTGTGTATCAGTCTTATTGATGACCCCAGACCCCCAGAGCAGGCCCCAGGTGGCTGAGCTGTGGGCAGTGAGGGTGGGCTGGTAGGGCTGAGTGTGCCCTCCACTCCACTGTCCCAGAGAGAAGGTGGAGCTGCCCACACCCCCAACCAGCAGGATGCCTCACACCCCCCTCTTCTCCTGTGTCCTCTCTCGGGTCCCCAGAAGGTGAATCGCTCCCGAGAGTCTTCCCCCTGGTGTCCTGCATGAGCTCCCCATCCGATGAGAGCACGGTGGCCCTGGGCTGCCTGGCCCAGGACTTCATGCCCAATTCAGTCAGCTTCTCCTGGAAGTTCAACAACAGCACAGTCAGCAGCGAGAGATTCTGGACCTTCCCCGCAGTCCTGAGGGACGGCTTGTGGTCGGCCTCCTCTCAGGTGGTCCTGCCCTCCTCAAGCACCTTTCAAGGGCCGGATGACTACCTGGTGTGCGAAGTCCAGCACCCCAAGGGAGGAAAGACCGTCGGCACCGTGAGGGTGGTCACTCCAAGTGAGTCGGGCCCGTCCCGTGGTTGGGTGCAGGGGAGGGTCCAGGCCCCGCTGACCTCTTGTCCTTCTCTGCAGAGGCAGAAGTGCTGTCCCCCATCGTGAGTGTCTTTGTCCCGCCTCGCAACAGCCTCTCTGGTGACGGCAATAGCAAGTCCAGCCTCATCTGCCAGGCCACGGACTTCAGCCCCAAACAGATCTCCTTGTCCTGGTTTCGTGATGGAAAGCGGATAGTGTCTGGCATTTCTGAAGGCCAGGTGGAGACTGTGCAGTCCTCACCCATAACTTTCAGGGCCTACAGCATGCTGACCATCACAGAGAAAGACTGGCTCAGCCAGAACGTGTACACCTGCCAGGTAGAACACAACAAGGAAACCTTCCAGAAGAACGTGTCCTCCTCATGTGATGCTGGTGAGTGCAGCCCTGGGGGGCGGGCGCTCACCCTCAGGTCTGCAGACACCGCCCCAGACCTGCCAGCTGCTCCCTGAGCCTTGGCTTCCCAGAGCGGCCAAGGGCAGGAGGGGCTGTGCAGGGCGGCTGGGGGCTGGCACCCCTCAACAGGACCCCAGGTTCACAGGGGACTCAGCCAAGTGGGCCCTGCTCTTTGGGCAGACCTCTCCCTTCACCTGATTTCACTCCAAGCAACTCTCTCCCACCTCCAGCACCACCATCTCCCATCGGGGTCTTCACCATCCCCCCATCCTTCGCCGACATCTTCCTCACGAAGTCAGCCAAGCTGTCCTGTCTGGTCACAAACCTGGCCTCCTATGATGGCCTGAACATCAGCTGGTCCCGTCAGAACGGCAAGGCCCTGGAGACCCACACGTATTTTGAGCGACACCTCAACGACACCTTCAGCGCCCGGGGTGAGGCCTCGGTCTGCTCGGAGGACTGGGAGTCCGGAGAGGAGTTCACGTGCACAGTGGCCCACTCGGACCTGCCCTTCCCAGAAAAGAACGCCGTCTCCAAGCCCAAAGGTAGGCCCTGCCCTGCCCCTGCCCTCCACCCCAGACCCTCCCCCGGCTTCTGCCTTCTGAGGACAGCAGGCAGGGCCAGCAGAGGACCCACGCTCGCCGATCTCACCACTGTGACCCCCTCCCCCACCCAGACGTCGCCATGAAACCGCCGTCCGTGTACCTGCTGCCTCCAACGCGGGAACAGCTGAGCCTGCGGGAGTCGGCCTCCGTCACCTGCCTGGTGAAGGGCTTCGCGCCCGCGGACGTGTTCGTGCAGTGGCTGCAGAGGGGGGAGCCCGTGACCAAGAGCAAGTACGTGACCAGCAGCCCGGCGCCCGAGCCCCAGGACCCCAGCGTGTACTTTGTGCACAGCATCCTCACGGTGGCCGAGGAGGACTGGAGCAAAGGGGAGACCTACACCTGCGTCGTGGGCCACGAGGCCCTGCCCCACATGGTCACCGAGCGGACCGTGGACAAGTCCACCGGTAAACCCACCCTGTACAACGTGTCCCTGGTCCTGTCTGACACAGCCAGCACCTGCTACTGATGCCTGGTCAGAGCCCCCGGGTGACCGTCGCTGTGTGTGTGCATGAGCGCAGACTAACCGTGTCGGTGCGCAAGATGCTGCACTCTATAAAAATTAGAAATAAAAAGATCCATTCAAAGCTGCTGGTTGTGAGTGAGCAAAGCTCTCCCTGCTAGGCCCGTGGCTGTCTGCCCTCACCTTGCAGACCACCTCCATCATCCGCACCCCGGCCTCCCCACTCGCTTCCAACCCACGCCCAGGAGCCCCGGTGCTCCTTGTGGGACGCTCACAGCAGGCCGAGCCCATGCTCGCTGTGCCTCGAGTCGCTTCCATGGCCACACTGGGGGCACACGGGTGTGCAACACACACACATGCACAGTCACATACATACATGCAGAGAGACACATGTGTGCACACACATGCACGGACACGCAGACAGCACGCACATGGACAGAGACCTGGGCACACGTGACACAGACATGTATATGATGGAATGGGTGAGCAGGCACACACACATGGACACATGAACATGTGGACACACAGACACACATGTACACGCACACTCACACGCAAGTGCACACAGTCACTCATAGGCACATGCACATGGGCACTCACAGACACACACGCATGAGGACGAGTCATACACATGTAGACACACACGCACAGATGTACACACGCTCATGCACACATGAATGCACTGCACACATCCAGGCTCACACGCTCGGATCCCAGCCCTTGCACACCCGTGCTCACTCAGTGCCCTGTCTGGCGGGTTCCCTCTGCACCATGCCCGTGCTCTGCTTGTCCCTCTGTCTCAGCTGGGAGGTACATTTGGAGGCCGCCCCAAACCCAGCCCCAGACCAGGGTGCGCAGAGGGCCACTCTGGGCCTGGCCAGAGGCAGCTCCTCAGGAAACTCATGGCCCCTGTCCAGGAGGGATGCTTCTCCCAGTCCAGGCCCTTGTGAAGGTGGCAGGGCCCCAGCTCTCCCCTTTCCCTGTGAAGAGACAGAGTCAGTCGTGTCCTGACAGCGGGCCATGCCTGGGAGGCCCCCCTTGGAGTAGGCAGCTGCAGGGCCACACGTCAACCTGGAGTGATAGGCACTGATCCGACGGGCAAGCGGGTCTCCTCTGCCACCCACACCAGTGCCCTTCAGGCTGACTCCCTACCTCCCCTACACTCCTGGATCTTTAGGGACCAAGGGCCCATCAGTGTAGTGTCTGCAGACCTAGGTGACTGTCCTCAGCCTTTGTCCCAGCGTCACTCTCCCTGGGTCTCAGATGTCTATCTGACCTCCTGATCCCACAGCTGTGAGTCCTGCAGTTCAGGCCCCAGCGAGGGCCCCACAAGGCCTCTCTCGTACATGCCATGTCTTCAAGGCAGAGAGAGATGGAGGCCAGAGGGATGGGCCCCTTGGCACAGGCAGACATCTGCCCCCAGGGCTTGTCCTCACTGGCTAGGGAGCCGACCTCAAACCACCAGAGACAGGACGCCCCACCACCGCTGTCAGCCCCAAGTGGCCCTGAGTCCTCCAGAGGGGTCGAGGACACCTGGCCACTCCCCCACCTCCAGCCCAGCGAGACCCCACCCTTGTGTGTACGCGTGTGCTCTGTCTCGCTCTGTGCCACCCCGGCGCTCCTAGGGCCAGGCACTCGGGGCCACTGCTTGGCTCAGCCTCAGCCACGCTCTGCCCCTGCAGGCTGTGGAATTGGGCGGCCAGGGGCCTACCAGTCCTGGCTAAGATGCTGCCTGACAAGTCCTGGAGCTCCCAACTGCCCCAGGGGTGCCGGGGAGGCAGGCACACGCCTGCTCGCCTGCCCGCTTGTTTCTGCAGTCCCCCAGCTCTTCTGACAAGTCAGGGCGGCCGAGGGGGGCCAGGGCAGGCTCTGCAGGCAGCTCAGCCATGCTGACCACCGTGCCCTATCTCCCACAGAGGGGGAGGTGAGCGCCGAGGAGGAAGGCTTTGAGAACCTCAACACCATGGCCTCCACCTTCATCGTGCTCTTCCTCCTGAGCCTCTTCTACAGCACCACGGTCACCCTGTTCAAGGTAGGCCGCCTGGTCCCGGGGAGGGGGTGAGGCCACAGAGCCCCGGGGCCGCAGACCCCCAGTGCCCACGCACGCACTCACGCTGTCTCTGTCGCCTGCAGGTGAAGTGACGGCCAGCCAAGAACATGGGGCACCAGAGACGGAACACGAGGGGCTGCCTTGGGGCCGGGTCCCTGGCCTATGTGGCTTGTCCGCTTGTACTGAAATTTTCCCTGCGTCCTCTCCAGCTTCAAGCTGTAAGAAACTGGCTTTTCTCGGAGCAGCTGAGTGCCATGGCCAAGCATGGAGCCCGCAGTAATAGGCTCCACCTGGCCCTGCTTTGCAATGTCGCATTTGTGGCCTTGAAATAAACAAGTATACTTTATCTTGTGAAACCGCTTCCTCGTGAAGGTTTTTTTTCCCCCAAGCCACACTCCTGTGTGCTGCAAATCCTGAGCGCTGAACCCATTGCTGACGGGAAAGGGACGTGTGTCTCCTCCCAGGCCAGTGGCGCCACGCCGGGGTGGTGTCTTGGGGCTGGTCCAGATGCAGGAACATGGCCGAGTTGCAGATCCCAGGACTGGTTTCCCAAGGTGGCCTGAGCCGGGGCCGCTGTGTGCATCCGTGAGGACCCTGCCACCAGCCCCAAGGACACCCCGCCCCTCTCTGCCGCCATTCCCGGAATCCCAACCACGGCAGGGCTTGTCAACCTCGGGTGCGCGTGGTGTGTGCAGGAGGGACTCGGGAGGAGGGCCGGTGTGTGTGCAGCCACATCGGGCCCTGAGGGAGCGCGAGACCTCACCTGCAGGCCAGAAGACGGTGCCTGGAGGGTGAAAGGAAGTCTCAGGTGAAGCTGCAGGGAGGTGCAGGACTGGAGAGGCACGGAGGAAAGGCCTGGAAAGAGGGGGCAGCTGGCAGCGGGGCAGGGGACAGGGGCATTAGCCCTCAGAGATAGGCTGCGGGGGTCCAGGTGGGGGCCGACAGGGGCGGCGGCACGCTCGAACCCAGGGAGGTCAGGTTAGCTGTGACGGCAACGCCAGGGTAGGGTGGGCGGTGGGATGGGAGAGGAGACCCTGGGGGCCAGGGGAGGGAGCTGGGTGAGGGTGATCTGGCTCTCCAGGGAGGCAAATTCAGGGGCTGGAAGGAGACTGGGGCTTCCCAGGACGCCTTTCATGGGGCCGCCAGGGGCCTGACAGTGACTGTCCAAGGGAGTGGAGTGGACCTGGTCCCAGAGAAGGCCGCCTCCCAGCAGTAGGCTCCTGGAAGGCAGTTCTGGTTAAACGGTGTCCTTTGCGGCCCAACCCATCAGGCGGGGGAACATTGGGTGAGGGGCTCCACGGCAGGCAGGGTGCCTCCAGCAGGGGAGGGGGGCGGCTGCACGCAGGCCGAGGGGCTGAGGTCAGGACCTGTGGGCTTGTCAGAGGGCTGTGATGATCAAGAACCACAGGCCAGGCGTGAACAACAGGAGCTGGCTCTCTCCCAGCGTGAGGGACGGGCCCAAGGCCGAGGTATCAGCAGGGCTGGCTCCTTCTGGGGCTCCACGGGGAGTCCGTTCCCTGCTCCTGGTGGCTCTCAGCACCTGTAGGAATGTATTTCATTCAGAGCCTATCAACTGCTCACTTATATTCATTTTCAAAGTCGATGTTTAAGAAATTAATTTGTCTCAGGTGCATTTTATCAATGCATTCGTACGCTCTTTAATGAGTTACTCCTTCAAGGTAGTTAAGCTGAGACCATGCGCACGCCGTGTGCACTGTGAGCGTGCTCACAATCGTAGCTGGCCGGCTCCCTCCCGGCGATGAAGCAGCTTTCTCAGTGCGGCTCCCTCACTGCAGAATGTTCAGGGCCGCCTTTCGGGTACCCATCTCATGACAGACTTGGGTGAAATGGGGGCATTCGTCGTGAGTTACTCTGCTACACTACTAGTTGGGGGACTGAGAGGATGCCCGGTGGGGCGGCAGTCAGCAGAGCCTGGGAGCGCCGCAGCTGGGGACGTGTGGGCCTGGCTTCTGCTGCCAGGCCGGTGGGCAGGTCACAAGTTAGTGCAGCGAAGGGATTCGGAGGAATCCGCCCAGGTCAGAGAGCCCACGGGACATGCCAGGGACCAGGCGCTGGGCTGTGAGAGGCAGGAGCCGGTGCAGCCAGACTCGCTGCCCCAGGACATCTGCACAACCCCCCTCAACTTAACATCTGTTTACGTCTTCAAAAGCCCAACATAAGTTGAAAGTAGTTTTAAATTCCATTTAATGTACTTCGCAGGCCAAACACCAGGGCTTATCTTCACCTGCCTTAAAAGGCTCAGAACACTTACATTAACTGACACTTGGGTAAAATCATCTAACTCAAGCCTTGTTGTTGCTCCGTTGCTCAGTCATGTCCAGATTTTTGCAACCAATGGACTATAGCACAGCAGGTTTTCTTGTCCATCACCAACTCCCGGAGCTTGCAAACTCATGTCCATTGAGCCGGTGATGCCATCCAACCATCTAATCCTCCGTCGTCCCCTTCGCCTCCTGACCTCAATCTTTCCCAGCATCAGGCTCTTTTCAAATGAGTCAGCTCTTCACATCAGGGGGCCAAAATATTGGAGCTTCAGCATCAGTCCTTCCAATGAATATTCAGGACTGATTTCCTTTAGGGATTGACTGGTTGGATCTCCCTGCAGTCCAAGGGACTCGAGTCTTCTCCAATACCACAGTTCAAAAGCATTGATTCCTCAGCACTCAGCCTTCTTTATGGTCCAACTGTCACAACCATACATGACTACTGGAAAAACCATAGCTTTGACTAGACAGCATTTGTCAGCAAAGTAATATTTCTGCTTTTTAATATGCTGTCTAGGTTGGTCATAGTGTTTCTTCCAAGGAGCAAGTGTCTTTTAATTTCATGGCTGCAGTCACAGCCCACAGTGATTTTGGAGAACAAGAAAATAAAGTCTGACACTGTTTCCATTTTTCCCCCGTCTATTTACCCTGAAGTGATGGGACCAGATGCCATGGTCCTATATTTTTGACTGATGAGTTTTAAGCCAGCTTTTTCACTCTCTTCTTTCACCTTCATCAAGAGGCTCTTTAGTTCCTCTATGCATTCTGCCGTTGGAGTGGTATCATTCACATATCTCAGTTGTCAATATTTCTCCTAGCAGTCTAGATTCCAATTTTTGATTTATCCAGGTGGAAATTTCATATGATGTACTCTGCATATAAGCTAAATAAGCAGGGTGACAATATATAGCCCTGACGTCCTCCTTTCCTGGTTTTGAACCCGTTCATTGTTCCATGGCCAGTTCTAACAGCTGCTTTTGACCCACATGCAGGTTTCTCAGGAGGCAGGTAAGGTGTCTGTCATCCCATCTCTTTAAGAACTTTCCACAGTTTCTTGTGACTCACAGGCAACGGTGTTTACGTAGTCAGTGAAGCAGAAGTCGATGTTTTTCTGGAATTCTTTTGCTTTTTTTCCTATGATCCAGTGGATGTTGGCAGTTTGATCTCTGATTCCTCTGCCTTTTCTAAATTCAGCTTGTACATCTGGAAGTTGTCAAGCCTATTTTATTAATGGAAAGTGCAGATCGTCTGGTATAATTTACTGAATACTGAACACACACACACACACAAAAATACAGAGCGGTTGTCAGGGCCCAGGGTGGCAGTGAGTGTGAGTTGCTCACCCTCCTGAGCAACAGAGGTCTCGGCTGCAGCTGCGGCACTGCCCAGCTTCCACAGCAGAGGACAGACTGCATATCGCAGGTGTGAAAGATCGAAATTCGAAATTCAAGTGCAGTCTCTCCTGAATATGTGTTGCTTCCACAGCATCATAAAGTCAAAGAGTAAAATATTGAGTCATGAGTGAGGGACCTTCTGTATGAGATGTTTTTGTTTTTATACCAAGGGGAATCAGAGGTCTATTTGTCTGAATTCCTCAAGTGACCACTGCCCAGCCCGCTCAGCTTGACTTTCCCTGAAGACTGTTTCTAGGAGAAAGCGGCCAGGGCTGCTCCCCTTCCCTACTGTCTGGATGGCTCAGGCACTTCACACCCACAGGACCACGTCCTGCGTCCACACTTAGGTGTTCAACGCAGCTTTGGGGTTCAGATGGTGCTGTGTGCTAGAGAGTATCCTCTTTCTCAGCAGAACTTTGAGATAAAGACAGAATTGGGAGCAGGTTCAGATAAGATGCATTTCCCGAGGTTTTTAATGAGGACATTGGCCAGAGAGCAGTTAGTCACCAGGACTCTTTTAGACTCAGGGCAGGATCTCAGGCCCACGGCACGTGCCCAGGCAGCCAGGCCCCAGGGACGTGTGCCCAGGCTCTCCTCTCCCAGAGAAGCAGCGCTGCCCACTCAGCAGAGACAGGGCCTCTGTCTGAGGGTGGCAAGCATGCCTCAGCCTGTGAGATGCACTGCTGCTGCTGCTAAGTCGCTTCAGTCGTGTCCGACTCTGTGCGACCCCATAAACAGCATCTCACCAGGCTCCCCCGTCCCTGGGATTCTCCAGGCAAGAACACTGGAGTGGGGTGCCATTGCCTTCTCCAATGCATGAAAGTGAAAAGTGAAGTCGCTCAGTCGTGTCTGACCCTTAGCGACCCCATGGACTGCAGCCCACCAGGCTCCTCCGCCCATGGGAATTTCTAGGCCAGAGCACTGGAGTGGGCGCCATCGCCTTCTCCAGTGAGACACACTAGGGAAACTGAAGTGGCCAGCAAGCTTTTCACCCAGAGTGGAGGGTGGTGGTGACTGACAGCTGGGAGAAGGGCCGGCTGGGCCTGGTGTGGGGATGGAGGCATCAGGCACCCAGCGGAAGGGGCGAGCAGGCTCCCAGGAGAAGCAGGAAGAGGCTGGGAGGGGTGAGCCCAGCTGGGCAGCGTCCGAAGACCAGGGGCTTTAGCCGAGGCCAGGGGTCCGGGATCTGACCCTTTCTCGTCAGGACCACTGGGCTTTCAGGTCTGTGAGGGCAGCCCTGGGCCGCCCACAGCAGGTGAGCTGGGCTGAGCTGTGCTGAGCTGAGCTGAGTGGATTGGGGCTGGATTGAACTGGGCTGAGCCAGGTTGAGCTGGGCTGGGCTGAGCTAGGCTGAACTGAGCTAAGCTGGGCTGAGCTGGGCTGTGTTGAGCTGGGAAGAGTGGGTGAGCTGGGCTGGGCTGGGCTGGACTGGGCTGTGCTGGGCTGAGTTGGATTATCCATGGGGGGCTGAGACAGGTCGGCAGAAATGAACTGCCTGGGCTTGACTAGAGCAAGCTGATGAGATGCTCTGGGCTTAATCTCTGCTGAGCGTGCTGAGTCTAGCAGGACTGAGCTGACCCCACTGGACTGTCCTGGCCAACACTGGGCTGACCTCAGGGATCTGGTTGTGCTGAGGACTAAGGGCCTGAGTGTGTATCAGTCTTATTGATGACCCCAGAGGCCCGGGCCAGGCCCCAGGTGGCTGAGCCATGGGCAGTGAGGGTGGCCTGGCAGGGCTGAGTGTGCCCTCCGCTCCACTGTCCCAGAGAGAAGGTGGAGCTGCCCAAAGCCCCAACCAGCAGGACGCCTCTCACCCCCGTCTGCTCTTGTGTCCCTTCTCGGGTCCCCAGAAGGTGAATCGCTCCCGAGAGTCTTCCCCTTGGTGTCCTGCATGAGCTCCCCGTCTGATGAGAGAATGGTGGCCCTGGGCTGCCTGGCCCGGATCTTCATACCCAATTCGTTCAGCTTCTCCTGGAAGTTGAACAACAGCACAGTCAGCAGCGAGAGATTCTGGACCTTCCCCACAGTCCTGAGGGACGGCTTGTGGTCGGCCTCCTCTCAGGTGGCCCTGTCCTCCTCGAGCGCCTTTCAAGGGCCGGATGACTACCTGGTGTGCGAAGTCCAGCACCCCAAGGGAGGAAAGACCCTCGGCCCCGTGAGGGTGGGCCCCAGAGGTGAGCCAGGCTCCACCCATGGCCGGGGTGGGGGCATGGCCAGGGGAGCCCACCCCCGCCCTTCCTGTCCACCTTGCAGCCCCTCCCCCAGGGCACAGCGCATTCTGACCCTCACCTGCTCCCTGCTCCTCTGGTTTCAGCATCGACTCCAACCCCGACCACTTCAGTGCCTTCTCTGATATCCGGGTCAGAGGGCTCCAACAAGGCGGTCAGCACGCAGAGCAGCCCAGGTGAGCAGCCCCACCCACGCACACCTGTCTGCCCGTCCCTCCGCTGCCCCTTCAGGCCGCCCTCGAAGACTTCTCTGTTGAGTCCTTAAGTCACACCTTGAGCCAGGAAGTCACACCTGAACTCAGGGGCACCGACTGTGGGCCAGGCCTGGGCTCGGCACTGGCAGATGCCACCTCAGGCCCCTGTGTGGCCCTCAGCCCCTCGTGAACGGGTGAGGTGCCCAGATCACACTGGGAGGCGCATGGTGAGAGGGAGGCCCACAGGCCAGCTCTGGACTCCCCTGGTCCAGCCCACACATGGAACTGAGTGTGGAGCTGAGACCCTCACAGACACTGTGCCGCCTGCCAGGCTGCCCTCCCCTCGACCTGCACCTGGCTCCAGCTTCTCTGAGTGCCGGGCACCCAGCTGGGGCCCAGAGTCACCCCTCACCCTGGACGCACCCCTGGCCCAGACCAGGAGCTGCTGGAGGGAGCTGGGCAGTTCCTTCACCGGCCCCCGGGCCACTGGCGACCCTCCAAGAGGGGACCCTGGCTGTGATGTCTCCCTGGGCGGCCCCCCACCCAGCCTGTGGGCCATGATGCCCACAGTCCAAGGCAGAATCTGCCACTGATGTGCAGGACCCTTGGGTGTGGGGTGACCTGGTCAGGCACACAGGGTGGGCCGAGTCAGGAGAGAGGTGGGCCCTGCAGATTACAGGGTCACCTCGGGGTCGGGGGGCGCTGCGCACAGCCCAGCCCTCCCCGAGCATCAGTGGTCAGCCCTGACCAGACTGCTGCAGCCACGCCGCCCACCCAGCAGCCTTGGGGAGAAGCCGCGTTATGCTCGCGAGCTGGGGCTCCAGGGGGTGGGTCCCCGGGGGAAGGAGGTGGCCGGGGTGCCGCAGGGCCCGTGGCTGCCCTCACCATGTTCTCTCTGTGGGGGCTGAGGTCCGCAAGCACAGGCTGCGCCCTCCTGCTCCGGGGCTGGACTGCCCTCCCATGGGGACTGACCCTCCTGGGGCCCAAGGCCTGCTGACTGTATGAGCCCAGCCCTCCCCTCAGGGCATGGCCCCTGACCCAGACACGGTGCAGCTCGAGCACAGCCTGAAGGCCAGATGAATCCTGAAGCCAGATCCCTGCAGCGGGGCTGGCCTGCCCAGCTTAGAGGGATGAATAGGACAGAAGTCCTGTGTAGTGGCAGCACAGCCTCAAATATCTGCTCTCTGGGCCTTTATAGAAAAAGTTGGCTGACCCCTGGCTGTCAGAGACCCGTGGCCAGTCCTCACGAGTCCTTTTCGTCGTAAGCTGTCCTGGCGATGGTCATGAGGGCAGCCCCCAGGCACTTAGCATAGATACTCGCAACCAGCAAGCGGGCAGCCAGGGTCCCACCGGGACCGGAGCAGAGCCGCAGACACTGGTGGAGGAGACCCCCAGACGACGGCCACCCCTGGGGCTGAGGATGTGGGGATCTTCAGCCCCCGATATCTGTGGCGCCCGGAGGAGATCCTGACTCCCCCCACTCTCCACAGCGCCGGCCACCAGCCACAGACAGAAGCCCGGACACTGGCATGTCCAAAGGACCCCTGCAGAGGTCAGTCCCTGGGGACAGAGGGGGAGAAAGGTGGAGTGCTTTCGGGGGCACCAGAAACAGCCTGCTTGCAAGCAAGACCGCAGCCCAGTGGTGGGCAGACGCCTGCCCTCTGCACTGCTGGAAGCAACAGAGTCCAGGGGTCCCTGGGGAGAGGGCCGGCCTGGGGCCAGGCGGGTGCCGCTGGCCAGCCCTCAACCCCACCGCCCCCCCACCAAGACCCCCACACCTCTCCTCCCCCTCCCTGCAGAGTGTCAGAACCACACCCAGGCCCCCAGCGTCCACCTACTGCCCCCAAAACCCGCAGGGCCTCTGGCTCCTGGACAAGGCCGAGTTCACCTGCCTGGCCATGGGGGAGGCCCCACCGGATGTCCACTTCTCCTGGGAGGTGAACGGGCAGCCCCACAGCGCGGCCTTGGAGGAGGGACCCACCTGGCACATGAACAGCTCCTGGAGCCAGAGCAGCCGCCTGGCCCTGCCCAGGTCCCTGTGGGCCTCGGGCTCCAACGTCACCTGCACACTGAGTGGCCCCGGCCTGCGGTCGCCGGTGACCCTGATGGCTCAGAGAGAACATGGTGAGGGCAGCCACGGGCCCCGCAGCACCCCGGCCACCTCCTTCCCCCGGGGACCCACCCCCTGGAGCCCCAGCTCGAGAGCATAACGCGGCTTCTCCCCGCAGCCGCCTCAGTGCCCGGCAATCTGACCCTCCGCACTGTGACCGCGCCTGGCCCCTTCTCCCCTGCCTGGCTCCTGTGCGAGGTGTCCGGCTTCTCACCCGTGGACATCCTCCTCACGTGGCTGGAGGGCCAGCAAGAAGTGGAGCCTTCCCAGTTTGCCACGGCACACACCACGGCCCAGGCTGGGCGCGCCTCATCCCACACCTGGAGTGTCCTGCGTGTCTCCAGCCCCCTGGACCACGTGGGGGCCACCTACACCTGTGTGGTCAGCCACGAGGCCTCCCGGACGCTCCTCAATGGCAGCTGCAGCCTGGACACTGGTGGTGAGTCACACGGGCCTGGGGCTCCATCTGAGCGGCCAGGACACGGGGAGGGGAGTGAGGGGCAGCCCCAGAGGCGCCGGGCAGCGGGGACGCGACCGCTCCATGTTGGGGTCCTGGGGCTCTGGAAGCCCCACAGCTGCCCCGCTGGACCCGGACACACGTCCACACGCTGCACGCAAGTCCAGGAAGGGCGGGAGGTGTTGCCCGCCCCCCAGGACCAAGCAGCCATTTCCCACCAAGATGTGCCCGCCACAGGGCACAAAGCAGGGGCCTGCCCTGGGCTGGGAGTGAGGGCGGCCACCCTCAACAGCTGTCCTCTGGGGGCGTCTGAGGCTCCCCGCTCCCAAGCCACCCACCCTTCCGGGAGCCCAGTCGGCACCTGGGAGGCCACATATGCCCAGGACGGGGGCTGGAGTTGGGCTCCCAGAGGGGTCTGATTCGCACACACCCACAGCGGCCCCTGACCGTGGGCCTCCTGGAGGAACACAGGGGCAGGCGCCACAGAGGAGGGGGTCTGGGGGCCCAGGGCTCGCCCTCCCCTCTGAGGTGTCCTCCCCCGGCACTCCAGCATGCAGCCCGGCCCCGCGAGACCACGGTGGACACACCAGTCAGGGAGGCACAGGACGTACAGGCCGGCAGGCGTCCAGCCCACCCAGTGGGGGGGCCGGCAGGGAAGGTGTCCGCCGGGGGCCCGAGGCAGTGGGCACTGGGAGAGGAAGGCTAGGCTTGCCCAGGGTCCAGGACCTAGCCTGCAGGCCTGAGCTGCTGTGGGCCCCACACTGAGTGGGGAAGACATGCAGACCACAGCCCAGGCCCCGACACCTCGCGAGAGACGGGCCTCGCATGGTGTGCCCTGAAGGCCACGCAGGGTGCCCGGGGGGCCGCCGCAGCATGCCCACACCCACCCCCGCCACGCGCCCCCCAGCAGGCCCCCCGCCCACACCCCTGCCCCACACACCCTGTAGGGCCTCCTTCTTTAGACCCAGCCTAGCCTCACCCCGGACTGGCCGCCTGACACAGCCCGGGCACTGTGCAGCCTCGAGTCACAGGACACTCTGAACCGGCCTCCCCCAGAGGCTTGACCCAAACCTCCCACTTTCCTGTGGGAGCCAAAGCTACGTCCAGCAGCCAGGGCCACCTCTGTACAGGGCGAGTGGCAGAGGCTGCGGAAGGCCTGGCCAGACCCCAGGGCCCCTGAGGGGCGGGGGGAAAGCCCCGCTCCAGGGGGCCGCAGCCGGCACCAGCCCCGGCCCCAGGGCTAACCAGTCGCCGGGCCTTCCCTGGCGGGCCCTCCTCCAGACCAGAGGAGGACGGCCAGAGCCGCTCCCTGTAAGGCAGCCTGGGTCTCCACAGCCGGGACGGCAGCTCCTCCTCGCTGGGCCAGCTGCCCCCCACTTCTAGCACTGTTGCCTGGGGGTCTGCTGCTTTCCTTGAAGGACTCCCACGGCCCCCCACCCACCCTGTCCACCTGCATCTGAAGGACACCCCTCGTCTCGGTTCCAGGCCCAGCCCACCGCCACTGCCCTCTTCTCAAAGGAGGCCACTCGCAGCTCGGCCCAGGCCTGCAGCTGTGGTGGTCATTCTCACAAAGTAGCAGCTGGAAGGCTCCCCCGGGGGCCCCTGGCCTCTATTCCTGGTCCTGCTCTGGGGCCCCAGGCTCCTCAACCACGGGCTGCATCTCCCGAAAGCCTGCGTCAGCCCGGCCCCCCAGACTGCAGCCGGGGCCCTCTGCCCTCTGTCATCACAGAAGCCAAGACACCCGCCCAAGTCCTGCGCCCCTCGAATCGGCCCCTTCTGTCCGAAGACCCCACCCCAGTCCTCCTGTCCCTGCCGGTCTCACGGCCCAGGGCTGTCCCCCTTCAGCCCACCCTCCTCTCAGCTGCCAAGGTGACCTTCAAACACCCATCAAAGTTCTGCTTCCACGTAGGATGTAGAAGCCAGTAGGTCAGCCACTCTGGTGGTAACAAAAGGTCAATGCCAAATAAACCATAAAAATCATGTTTATTTAAAGTCTCAGACGAGCCGAGGACTCAGTGTCCAACAGGCCCAAATTCCTAGGTCAGAAGAGGCTGCTGGCAGGTATCCTTATCCTCAACACAGGCGGACAGAGGCCTGGGCATCCGTAAGACGAGAGGGACGTGACGGAACCAGCCAGGGTTTAGTTCCCACACAGGCTGGCCCAGGGTGTGGGTACAGGCTAGCCCCCGAAAAATCCCCTGGGCCCATGACCCTCCACCCAGGGATTCTGCTGTGAGCAGCCCCTGAGAGCAGGTGGGGCCACAGCAGGAGAGGTCCAGGCTCAGAGCCTTTCCCGCCAGGAGGAGGGGCCTCACCCCACTCCCACGCCAGGAGCCAGTAGCCAAGGAACCTGCCACCCAGCCCAACTCAACTCCTGGTGAAAACACAGCTCCTCACCCTCCCTGCCCGACAGAGGAGAGTGCGCTCACTCCACAGAAAGTATACACGGGTCATCAACTTCACGCTCACTTTCTGTCTGTGCACCATGGCCGGCGTGCAATCAAAATTCCCTCGGCGTGCAAAGAAGCAGAAAACCTTCACCGTAGTCAGTATGAAAACAGCAAATAAAGCTAGACCGCGGGTGACCCAGACCTTGTGCTGAAAACAATTGCAATCGAGCTCTCGGCTTAAGCTGTGTGGGTGGCTCCTGTTGCCTTGAGGAAAACGTCCGGCCCCACAGTTTCACGGGCTCTTCCCAAAGGGCTGCCCCAGCAGAGACAGGTGAAGGGGCGTGACCTTTCTCGCCTGCAGTTCTTCTCAACGTGGCTTCTCAACCCGAGCTCTTTCCCGCCTTCTCACCCCGGCAGCTCCTGCCTGTCATTCACAGGAGCTCTCCTGTGCGTCTGAGAAGACCTCCCTGACCTCCATGGCTGGGCCATAGGGCAGCGGGGACCCCTGGCCTTTTCCAGAACGGAGCGCATCCAGGGGGTCCTGTCATCGCATTTAGCCGCCTCACCGGCCCCCAGACCACTCACCCCTGCATTCCATGTGTCTAGGACAGGTTCCTTCAGGTTCTCCATGGCAAAGGGCTGCTGCCTTTGAAAAATTTTCCAATGAATCATGGATCCATACCATTGCAGAACACAATATGAACTCATTAGCGGAAAACTGAGACAAACGGAAACCACGATGCATCGCTGTTTCATCATTAGATCCCACAGAGGGCGAGCACAGTCTCCATGCTTACTTCCTGTGCCCTGACCAGTGGTTCCTGGACGGCAGCCCTGCAGAGCCCACCTCCCACACCTCTGGTCAGGCTCAAGGCGGACCCCCAGGGAATGAATGCTCATGGAAAGAGGGACTAGGAAGTCCGGGCCGGGTGATGGGTCCCGGGACTTAGCACTTCCTCCCTGCCCCGGGCCCTCCCACTGGACTGGAGCGTGGCTCCACATGAGAGTTCTGAGCTGGCCGGCCCATCCTGCCCCGGCCCCCACCCCAGGTCCAGCAAGACTGACTTCTGATGCACAGACTGGGCCCTGGCTTAAAGCCTCTGGTTCCCAGCCTCGACCTGCCCTGGCCTCCTGTGCGACACCTCAGCCAGCTCCCCGCTGCAGTACGCAAGGCTCCCGTCCACTGTCCCGACTCAGGGCCCTCGTGACGCCGTTCCTCCTGCTGGGACACCGGCCCGGTCTCACCTTTCACCCTCACACAGCAGCTGCTTCTACGAGAGGCTGTCGCTGCAGCCTGCAGGGTGGGGCCTGAGGATCCACATCGGCATCAGGGCTGCCCACCCGCCGCCCACACTCATGCTGGCATGAAGGCCGGCTTCAGGCCATCTGCCCCACTGTGCTTGTGCCCCATCCAGCTCTGTGCCCCATCGGGCCCTGTGACCCCTCTGTGCCCCGTCCATGCCCCACAGGGAGAAGGTTGTTCACATGGGGCCCCAATGCCAGTGGTTCCATGTGGGGGACTGTGGCCGTGCCCCACAGGCAGATCTTGTGGTAGCAACCTGCCGTGTGCTGGGGTGGGCGTGGGCCAGCCCTCAGCAGAGCCCGCTCCCCCACAGGTCTGGCCACCTGGCCGCCCTGGAGCCAGGATGAGAGCAGCGACGACGGCACAGATGTGGAGGATGCCAGCCCACTCTGGCTCACCTTTCTGGCCCTCGTCCTCGTCACTGTGGTCTACGGCGGCTTTGTCACCTTCATCAAGGCAGGTGGGCCGGGCAGGTGGGGCCCTATGTCCAGAGCCAGGGCCCCTAGGGTTGGCCAGGGTTTCTGAGGGAGCCACCCACTCAGCCCTGGATAGGACAGCGGTAGGACCTGCTCCCCAGGGCCACGGGGAGGTGGGGTCCCCAGCTCGGCTGACCAGGGGCCCTGGGCCTCGGAGCCCCGGCCCCTTCCTGACCCCGGGGCTCTTGCTGCAGGTGAAGTAGCCCTGGACAGCAGACGCCGGCTGCACACGGACAGAACCTGGCCTCCACCTCGCCTGCTGCTCCAGAGGGCAGAGGAGCCCACGCTGGACCCCACCCTGCGCACAGAGGCCTTGCAGCCCCACACTCGGTCCACCACAGAGCCCAGCCCCCAGACCAAGAGGAGGGCATCATGGTGCAGACAGGGGGCCCCCGGCTGGCCCTGCAGCCCCAGAATCGGTGGTCTTGGCTGCATCCACCCCCCTCTCCCCGCCCACCGTCTGCCGCATAAAGAGCTTTGGTCCTTCCTCCTGCCTCCCATTTCTGTGCCCCAGCCCTCAGATCTTCCAGGTGAGAGCGCCCAGGAGGCCGAGGGCAAACACCCGAGCGGGTCCACCCACACAGGAGAGGCGGGCAGGATCAGGCACACAGCAGGGGGCTGCCTCGGGAGGAAGATGCCGAGCCGACTGCGCTGAAGGGACTGGGCACACCAGATGCGTGTGTCCACACCTGCACACACGGGTGCACACACAGGCAGCCCTCACACATAAGCATGTGTGCACCTACAGGTGTACCACACCCTGCACACACAAGCACACCCACACGTGTGCAGACACACAAACGCGGGGCATATGCCTGTGGGCACGCATGCGGAGGTCTGCATCCACACATACGCACACACGTGGACTCACACTCAGAGACGTGAAAGCACATGTGCCCACGCACCACTCAGGTGTGCGCACGCTCACACACACACAGGAGAGGGCCCTAAGTGGGGGGAGCAGGAGAGGCTGGGCACACAGAGCCCCCATCAGACGGCAGGAGGCACCCCTCACTGCCGGTGCCAGCCGGCAAAGTCGATCAGATCCCGAGAACGTGCACGGCGGGGCTGAGAAACAAAACTAAAGCAAGAGAAATCTACAACAAAGATGGGGTCGAGAGGTTCAGACACGTCTCCACGAAGGGACGCAGTCTGACACCAACTTTATTCAGCATCTCATATTTATACAGAAGAACGTGAGAAAGACAAGACAGTTAACATTTTCTTTGTTTGACCTATACATCTTACAAACAGTCACAAGAAATCTTGAGAGCATGGGAATGGCACCCTGTTATTATTTCTTACACCAGATAACATTTCTCTGTGCGTGAGAAGTTTGCACAGTTTTCCAGGTGCCTGCAGGAAATAAGCGCCTAATCTCTGGGGTGGCGGGACAGAGAGCTATGTTTGCAAGCAAACCCTCAAGGACTGAGGCAGCTCCCAGAGCTGTGTCCTTCGGACAAAGGACCCCGTTCTCACGGGCAGCTCCCCGCATCTCCCCCTTTCTTTTTATATAGGCGTACGCTTATGTTCCTTTAACCGCAGACCATTTCCATAGATGGAAGCCTTGATCATCCATAGATCATCAATCAGTTTTTTAATTAAACAAGGTGCAAGAAGTAAAACAGTTAAAATTATTAAGAATAGTCGTCCTATGGCTGCTCCCAAGTACCAAATACTATTGACAGTAGGTACATGTCGAAAAAGTTCTTTAACAAAAGACTCAGCTCTTTTTGCAACATCCAGATCAGGTCTGGGCGCATTTTCAATGTTCATTATTTCCTGATGCAGATGCAGCAAATCCAAGGAAATATTTTCATTATGCCAAATACCTTCTAAATGAGCCTTCACCTTGTCCCAAGTAGTTATACTACCATTATATTTTGGGGGGTAACACAGATCCATCGAAAATCGGCATGACATTGTACCCGTAATCTCAACTTTATACTTTGAACCTCTTCACCTAAAAATTTTACAACATCATAAAGGGCATTCAATCGACCCTCTAGCTTTTTGTCAATATCTTCTTGAGTCCCCAGGGTAACGGATACATTTTGTGCCAGATTATTAACAAAAGTTGCAGTTTTCACTGATTGTGCCAGGGTCAGGGCTTCAGTAATTGAGGAAGCAATAAGGGTTACCAAAGCCAGAAATCCCAGAATTATTAACCCTATTCCCCTACGATAATGCATTAAAGCACCCTCTACTTCTCTCCAAAGTTCAAGTCCTCTTTCATCATACCAAGATCCATTGATCTTTACAGGAACCATAACAAAAGCAGGCTGTCTTAAGACTAGAACCTTAGTTTGATTAGTAATTCCCCTAACACAGTTAGTCAAAGTACAATTGTTACAAGTTACATTATAATTTCGTAACCCAGGTTGTATTTTTACAGATCCTACTAGCAAAGCATAAGGGTGAGGCACACATGCACGAGGTACCTCATGGTGAGATTCCATAAATAACCGTGTCTCACTTTCGATCCCACCTGAAGGTAGGAACCCTCACATCCAAGGGCGGCAGCTAGTTTCCAGATTTCTGTTTGGAACACTTCAGAGCCGCCCAAGTTCCAAATATGGGATGCAAAGTTTCTATGGTCCTGAGCTCCAGGGTTTCGGGCCGAGTCTGGAGACCAGTCCCACAATGACTCATTTGTCCCAAATATGTTACACACCGTAGCAGTTCCATGTCGACACAGTTTCCATGGTGCAGCAGTGACTCTTCCCCTTGTTCCAAAGTCACAGAAAGGGATATCTAAAGGACCAGTTCCATCACGACGTTGAGGAATTCCAGACTCTTTCGTTACTCCAGGATTATATAGGCTCCAACCATTGTCAAAATCAGCATATCCGGACTCCCCAACAAAAAGACATCCTGTTGAATTAAAATATCTAGACAAATAGGTAAACGATCAAACACTCCATGACAAGAGAAATTAACTTGATTAGGAATAATATGTTTATCTGAAAAACCCCCCGAAGCCACAGTATCGTTAGTGTATACGGGAATGGACCGACCCTCCCAGCCCACCGGTTGGAGAAGGGGAGGGTCGGGAAAACAAGCCCAGTAAGCACTTGAATATTCTTCAGAATGTGCAGTATTAATCTGATTTTAGATAATTAATAAGGTTATCAGGAAGCTTAAAGGCGATATCGGATCACCCTGTACAGCAACACGATTCTGTACCTCTCACATCAATGCCTGAAGTTGTTGCCGAGATGGTAATTCATCATGCTCTTGAATCGTCAATCTCCTCATCTGGTTTACTAGAGATCGTCTCCGCCGTGCGTACCAACCTTTCCGGCAGCCAGCGCGGCGCTTCGGCATCCTGTGGGAAAACACAAACATGCCCTCGTCCCCAGATTAGTACAGGATCTGGTCCATACCATTTTCCCACAAGTGGGTCTTTCCAAAAGACTTTAGGTCTTATTGTTTGTGCATCAAAGTTCCAAAATTGCTGTGCTGCTGAACGGCCACTTATATCCAATTGTAAAAAATTTAGAACAAATAAAGCATGGTTTAGAGAGTTGGAGGGGGTATTGGAATACAATTCCCCCTTCTTTAGTTTTTGCAATTGATGTTTGAGAGTTTGATGTGCCCGTTCAATAATTCCTTGACCTTGAGGATTATAAGGGATACCTGTTTTATGTGAGATAGACAATTGTGTACAAAATAGTTGAAAATTTTTTCCAGTGTATCCTGGACCATTGTCTGTTTTTATGGTCTTAGGGGTTCCCATAACAGCAAAACATTTAATGCAATGAGCTATACAATGTTTGCTAGCTTCTCCAGATCATAGAGAGGCATGTAAAAAGCCAGAGAAAGTGTCAATAGTAACATGAACAAATTTTGTTTACCACATTCAGGAATATGAGTAACATCCATTTGCCATATATCATTTGGCAACAATCCTCGGGGATTAACTCCATAATGAGGGACGCTAAAAAATTGAGGACATGTTTGACATTGCTTAACAATCTGTCTGGCAGCTTCTCGAGTAATGCCAAATTGAAGTCTTAAGCTATGGCTGTTTTGATGGTGTAAGCTGTGGGAAGTTTTTGCCATTTGTTCCAATGAAGGAAACATCATACGTGTAGCTTCGTCAGCCAAAGCATTGCCTCGTGCTAAAGGTCCAGGAAGCCCAGAGAGAGCACGAATATGACCGAAATAGCATTTATTAACTCTGGAGCAAATTAAATGTTGTATATCACGAAAAAGAGTTTGGATAGTAGAATTCAGGGTACCAATAAATGGAACAGTCTCAATAGTGTTTAAGGCTCTTATGATATATTGACTGTCAGAATATAAATTAAATGGAGCAGAAATTTGTAATAGAGCCTGAAAAACGGCAAATAGTTCTACTTCTTGAGCTGACTTATAATTAGTACGCCAGGTGGTGGTATTGTCTTGTATAATCAAACTAGCTATTCCATTAGAAGAGCCATCAGTAAATACAGTTAGGGCGTCAGCAAGGGGCTGAGAAACAACGATTTTTGGGAAGAGAAATTGGTGATAGTGAGCAAATTGAAAAATTTTATCTGAAGGATAATGATTATCAAGCCGTCCACTAAAACCAGCTAAGGCAATAACCCAATTGTTGCTAAACTGAAACAGCCAGTCCTGCTGAGTTTTAGAAAATGGAACACATATAAAATGTGGGTCTCTTCCTAGATATACAGTGGATTCTGACCACCCAAGAGCTATTAGGGCAGCAACCAAATCATAATAGGGGGTTAGTACCCGAGAGGGAGAGGCAGGCAAGTGAAGCCATCTTAAAGGCAATCCTTGGAATAAAACTGCTGTAGGAGCATGTTTAGTAGGAAGAATATATAAACCCCATTCTTGAGTATAGTCACAATGAGTAGCTTGTTGTTTAGACAGGGCCTGTTCAACTTTATCTAAGGCTTGCCTTCCCTCCAGAGTCAGAGTTCGGGGGGAAGTTGGATCAGGATCACCCTTCAGAATATCAAAAAGAGGCTTCATTTCCCCTGTAGTTAGCTTCAAGTAAGGTCTTATCCAATTAACATCTCCTAACAGTTTTTGAAAATCATTCAAAGTAACCAGGTTATCTTTACGAATCTCTATCTTCTGAGCTCGAAACCATTCCTTTTCCAGAAAAAAAACCCAAATAAGAATAGGGGGGGAAGCGCTGCACCTTTTCTGCTGCGATAATCAAACCATAATCCCGTAATGCAGTTTGCATATAAGCGAATGCTGTCAATAGCAACTCCTCATCTTGATAAGCCAAAAGAATATCATCCATATAATGAATAATATATACTTGGGAGTACAAGGACCTAGTGGTTTTTAAAGCTTGAGCAACAAATTTCTGACAGAGAGGAGGACTATTAGCCATTCCCTGAGGTAAAACTTGCCACTGATATCTTTTCATAGGTTCCTTGTAATTTGTAGAAGGGACACTAAAAGCAAATCTTTGAGTCATTAGTGGCAAGGGGAATAGTATAACAGCAGTCTTTTAAGTCAATAATAATCTTGTAAGTATCTTTTGGAATGGCCATGGGGGTAGGCAACCCCGGCTGAAGGGGGCCCATCAATTCCATTGTTTCATTAACCTTTCGTAAATCTTGTAATAGCCTCCATTTACCTGTTTTCTTTTTAATAAAAAAAATAGGTGAATTCCAAGGTGAATTTGAGGGGGTAATATGGCCGAGAGCAAGCTGTTCCTGCACAAGCTGATTGGCGGCCGTGATCTTTTCTGCTGATAGGGGCCACTGATCAACCCATACTGGATCGTCAGACTTCCATGTTATCGGATCAGCATGGATTGCAGGACGATCAATGACCCCTCCTAAAAACATCCTATACCTTTTCTATCATTCTTAACTGCAGGGATCAGGGGTTGTAAAGGCCCTTGTGAATTTATCCCCAACCCCTGATGGGGTAAAAGGCCTTGGTCTAATAATTGATTCCTAATCTTTTTATCTGGACTATAAAGATATACCCCCATATTCATCATGACATCTCTCCCCCATAGATTAACCGGTAGTCCTGGCAAAACATAAGGTTGAAAATGTCCTTCATGTCCTTCTTTGTCCCTCCATTTTAAAAAGGTTGAACTCTGTTCTGGGTTGTGTGATTGCCCAATGCCTTGCAAAGTAGAAATTACAACCTGCTTAGGCCATTCATCAGGCCAATGTTTTTGAGATATGACGGAAACATCTGCACCAGTATCCAAAATACCTTTAAAAGGCTTTTCTTGAATATACAGTAGAAGCTCAGGGCACTGCTTATTAATGGCCTGAGACCCGAAACCTCGGGATCCTCGTTCTTGCCTAATGGCTTTTCCAACTGGAATTATAGGAAGTAGAATTAATTGAGCAACAAGTTGACCAGATTGTATTACTGTTATGCCCTGTGGTGAATGGGCCGTAATTTTTATTTCACCCATATAATCAGAGTCTATGACTTCAGGGGCTACTAATAAACCTTTCATCGTAGTACTGCTTCTCCCCAATAGGAGGCCCACAGTGTTCTTCGGAAAAGGGCCAAAAATTCCAGTTGGCAAAGCCTGCATGCCCATTTCTGGAGTTAATACTGTGTAGGTGGAGGAACTGAGGTCCAATCCTGCACTCCCTGCAGTTGCTCTGAACAACTCGGCAACAGTTCTGCATTTTGGCCCTGAAGCGTCTCCAATGTGGTCAGATTTTGCATCGCCCCATAACATTGTTTCGGGGCCTGGGGCTGGCCCCTCACCCAGTTTCCCCAGACTGGAGGAAGTGGCTTTCCCTGTAAGTCAGTTTTAGAAGGGCAATCCTTCGCCCAGTGTTTGCCTTTCTTTCTCCTAGGACAAATGTTAGGGGCTTGAGCAGGTCTCTGGGCCCGCTTCTGCGGGCAGTGGGCGGCCTGATGGCCCATCTGGCCACAAGAGAAGCAGCTCCCTGGCGAGCCAGGGACTCGAGGCCGACCACTAGTTTTATCCCGCTCTTGTTGCTGATACAGTACTTCTTTGACTGTCTTTCCCTGTAATGCCGCGGCCAAAGTTATGCCTTGAACGTACGAAGGGCCGATATTGGCACAAATCTGTACATAATCGGATAAGCCTCCCTTTTTCCTGTAAGGTCTCAGGGCAGCTTGACAAGCCGAATTGGCATTCTCATAAGCAAGCTGTTTAGCCAACACCATCCCCGCCTGCTCATCCCCTATCACTTCACCAACTGCCTCCAGCAGGCGGGCAACAAAATCCTGATATGGCTCATCTGGGCCCTGGCGAATTTTAGATAAATCTTCAGTCTTTTTATCAGAATTTGGAAGTTTTTTCCAAGCTCGTAAAGCCGAAGCACTAATCTGAGGGTAGGCTCCAGGCAAATAATTAAGTTGACTATTAGTGTCTCGATAATCTCCCTCTCCCACCATCATTTCATAAGTGGTATTCAGTCCCTGTCACCGATTAATATCGGCTGTGATCCCACACTGCTCAGCAAACTCAGATTTCCATAGTAAATAATCTCCTCCAGATAGACAAGCTCGAGCAACCTGTTTCCAATCATTAGGTGGCAGGTTTTGATTTCCTAAAGCCTCTATAATAGCCTGCGTAAACGGCGCAGTCGGCCGTATTGTGCACAAGCCATTTTTAACTCTTTAAGTTGCTTAAAGGGCAGTGGTTCATAATACCTCTGCTGTTGAGCATTTTCAAATACTGGATAGATTCCTGAAAACCTGGGAATATGTTCTCCTTCTTCATTAGCTCGCTTAATCGCTTGTTGAAGAGGAGATAATAATATCTCATTTCTAATTTTTTATGTTTTCACCAGGCAAAGAAGCAGGGATAGATATAAGCTCTCGCGGTTCTACGAAAGGCGGAGGTGGATCGAGTCCAGCAAGAACCGAGGGAGGATGTGCTGGAGGCGCAGGCTGGCTGGAGTGGGAGTCTCCCTGTGCATCCTTTTTTACTCCTATAACAATCTCCTGAATTAAATTCTCCAGCTGTTTTTCGGAAAGCCCTGAATGCTTTAATTCCCCTTTTCCCGAGGGGGATTGCATGCTAACCATCATCTCCCAAGGCATATCCTCTCTATGGTACTGAGCCGCTTGTTCATTTAACTCTTCCTGATCATCAGAGCTTAACACATCGTCACTCCCTCCAGCCTTACAAGCTGTTCCCTCAGGCACGGCATAAAGCGGCTCAGGCAGAGGGGCAGAAGGCTCTGCAACTTCGGGTTCTGTGGAATCGCTGAGAGCCGTTTGAATTTTATGTCCTTCATGTTCAGGATCCAGACAGTCTCTTATGAGAGTCCACAAAGAAAAAGCATCCACAGGAACACGATTGGGACCATGTAAGGAATAGTATGTCTGCAATTGTTTTCCTACTTTTTTCCAAGTTTCCAGACTAACTGTTCCTTCCTCTGGAAACCAGGGACAAACCTCTTCTATAAAAAGTAAAAGCTTCTCTAGCTGTAACTTATTTACATGAATTCCCCTACCTTTTAACATAGTTTTCAACATATGTACAAATAACTGGCGGCTATTGCCTTGTCCCATGATTTATTACTCTCGACAGTAACACTCCCTGCCCCTTTACTTTAATTAATTAGGAATTCCTCTTTTCTTACCTCAATCTTGGCGGGCAGCGGCCGTCATCGCGCTCCGATTCCCGAGTCCCTGCTTCGGGCGCCACCTGCCGGAGCCAGCTGGCAAAGTCGATCAGGTCCCGAGAACGTGCACGGCGGGGCTAAGAAAGAAACTAAAGCCAGAGACTACAACAAAGATGGGGTCGAGAGGTTCAGACACGTCTCCACGAAGGGACGCAGTCTGACACCAACTTTATTCAGCATCTCATATTTATACAGAAGAACGTGAGAAAGACAAGACAGTTAACATTTTCTTTGTTTGACCTATACATCTTACAAACAGTCACAAGAAATCTTGAGAGCATGGGAATGGCACCCTGTTATTATTTCTTACACCAGATCACATTTCTCTGTGCGTGAGAAGTTTGCACAGAACTCCAGGTGTCTGCAGTAAATAAGCGCCTAATCTCTGGGGTGGCGGGACAGAGAGCTATGTTTGCAAGCAAACCCTCAAGGACTGAGGCAGCTCCCAGAGCTGTGTCCTTCAGACAAAGGACCCCGTTCTCACGGGCAGCTCCCCGCACCTCACGCCCCTCACGGAGGGCAGGGTGTGGAGGAAAGTGCTGCCTGAAGGGGCTTGGAGAAAACGCTGGCACTGGTCAGCTCCTGGTCACTCCTGGCCCTCCTGCCGCTGTCCAGAGTTCCCGAGGCAGGCGGGTGTGACCCTGGGCCCAGGCAGCCCCCAGGCAGGGAGGCCAGTGTGGCAGACACCCTTCCTCGGTGCTGGCCTCGGGCGAGTCTCGTCTGGCCTTCCCTCTCAGACCAGGAGGAGGGCATCCCGTCTCTGGCCAGTCCCAGTTTTGGACACGGTGTCTCACTCCTCTTGTTGGCTCCAGACTCCACGCCATTCATTCCCCTGCTCACTGGTTGGTTCCCCTGCTCTCTGGTTGGGTCTGGTTCTCCCTGCTCACTGGTTGGTTCCCATGCTCTCTGGTTGGGTCTGGTTCTCCCTGCTCACTGGTTAGTTCCCCCTGGTCCTGGGCTTCCCCCTTGGCCCCCATCCGCCCCCCCACCTGGCATATGGCCAGCAGCACCTGTCCACAGCTCCTGCTCGCCTCTCATCCCAGACATGGACCTTACTGCATGTGTCAGGCCTGGAGGTCAGCAACGCATCTCACTCCCAATACACCCAGCACCACAGTTCTAGACAGCAGGCGGACCCGCCCTACGGACACCAGTCCTGATCCCGCAGCCTCCGAGTGGGGGCTGAGCTTGGCTCCTGAGATGGGAGAAGGGCCTGGCACCTTGGCCTGGAGCCATCACCAGGCCCTCACAGGAGCAGCCGGGGGCCTGGCAGAGCAGAAGGCCTGAGAGGCGGACGCAGGACACAAGTCTGCCGACTCTGAGGATGCAGGAGGGGCCATGAGCCGGGTTGCAGCTCTGGCAGGCGGAAGCACCAATGCAGAACCTCCCTGGAGTCTCCGGAGGACAGGCAGCCCTTACCATGCTTGCCAAGACCCAGTGAGACTGTTTGAGACTTGTAGCCTCACTGTGTAGGGAACAAATGTTTGCAGTAATTTGCTGAAGCCACAAAAACAAAGACACCAACTGTCTCTCCAGATCAGCCCTTCCCACCCGAGGCCATTATTGCTCCAGGAGAGGCTGGTGTCCTCCTGCCAAGGCCCCCCCATCCTCCCAGGGCTCAGGTGCAAACCCTGGGAACTGATTCCCTTCCTCGTGGCAGCCCATCCAAGGGGAGTTGCACACCTTGCCCTCTGCCTGTAATCTCCACCAGGAAGCTGAACTTGCCGCCATGGCAGACCTGCTGCCCTCACGGGGGCAGTCGCCATGCCTGTGGGTCCTCAGGGACTTCCTCCGGTCAACCACCCACCCACTGCCCTGTGCCCTCTACAGCCCTCTCCTTCCAGCAGGGAGCAGCCCTGTCTCAAGATCTCAGATGAGGCCTCAGCTGGTCCACAGCCAGAAAGGGCCTCACGTTTCATCGGAAATTCGTCTGCAGGTCCTGGGGTTCCTTGCAGTACCCCCTCCCTGCCCCGGCCTCCTGTCCCGCCTCCCCTGCCTGCTCCCTTCCCTGCTGAGCTCTCAGCTCCCGCCCTTCCTGCACATTCTACGGGTCACACACTCATCACACCAGCAGGTTGTCTCTTTATCCCAGAAAGCTAACCCCAAGAGCACAGGGACTCCCGATGCTCCGTGTGAGCAGAGACCGTGTGCAGCAGATGCCAGCAAGTACGCATGGAGAGACAGAGACCAAGGGCGCCCAGCACAGAACAGGCGACAAGGTCCCTGACTGACCAGAGTGTCCCCATAGTGACGGCCCTCCTAGACCGCCCCCTCGCCCACTCTTCCCATCTCAGTGAGTGACCACCTGCCAAGTGGGCCCCAAAGGATACCTCGAAGTTGTCTCCAGAGCTGGGGTGAGGCTGCTCCCGAGCCCACAGCCGGCAGGGTATTTCCAACCCTACATTCGTCTGGCAACCCCCGCTCAAACCCCATCATGGGTTCCTGTTATATCAAAAATGGAATCAGGGCTTCCCTGGTGGCCCTGCAGTCAAGCATCAGCCTTGCTTCAAAGGGGACATGGGCTCAACCCCTGGTCAGGGAACTCATATACCATGCAGCAACTGATCCCACAGCACAAACAGAAAGTCCGTGGGCTTCAGCAAAGACCCGAGGCAGCAAAATTAATAAAAATAAAACAAGAGAATGAAATCTAAATTTTCACGTCTGGAGCCCCACACTGGCCACGCACCCTGTTCTCAGCCATCCACGCCTGTGGCCCACTTTCCACAGGTGTCCCCACCTCTGGGAGCCCTAGGGACTGCCCACCCCAGCCTGGACAGCAGGACTGGCAGTTCCAGGACCCGCAGCCCCTGAGGCCTGTGTGAAGGGAGGAAGCAACGTTTGGCCAGAGGGCTGAGGGCCTCAGAGCCTCCAAGGAAGACTCGCCCGTGGGCCCCAAGTGGCCTCTACCCAGGAGCCCTGTGTGGCCTCACGCCACCCCCCATGGTCCCCAGGCCCACGCTCCTGGCCCCGCCTCCCAGGGGCTCAAGCCCTGGATCCCCAACTGCAGGCCCTGGGAGGCCGGGAGGGCTGATGGCCCCAAGGCCCACAGATGTGACCCCCTGAGCCTGGGGCGCCGGTCTGAACCAAGGGGTCTGGACTTGAGCTCTTTTCTGTCCAATAAACACTTTCACAGAATGCCTCAAAGCACAGCGTGAAGTGGGCTGTCACCCACAAGCTCCCTGAACCCCTCCTAGCGCGGAGCTCCCCTGACCACAGGAAAGCGCACGAGCCGCCTGCCAGCAGACTTCCCCTTTCATCTGCCCAGAGCCTATCTGCAGGAGGCAGGTGCCCCGGGGCCTCCGCGTGGCCAGCCATCTCCTTTCCCGGCACTACCGCAGCCCCAGGCTCCACTCTGCCACGAGCGTGGGGCCATTACCCCCTCACTCTGCAGCCCGCCTGCCTGCATACCCTCCTCCAGGGCCACGAACGTCTGTTTCCAGGCCAGGCAGAAACAGTACCCATCCGCCCTCCCTCACCTAAATCAAGGCCTGACAAGCCTGGTCCCAGGCTGTGGGAGTCACTTCCCAGACACCTGCACGGGGTTCAACTGCCCGCCCATCCCTTGGTGTTTGCGGGGAACAGTCTCAGCCAGTCCTGCTCCCCAAGGCTTATGGACCGAGGCCTCCCCAGACCTGGGCATGAGCGTGCCTGCACACTCCAGCCAAGGCTCACGTCCGTTCCTGGCCCACGGCCAGGCCCATGTTGCTGAGTCTATTCTGGATGACTTGTGGTGGGACAAGGCCTCAAAAGAGAGCCTGGAGATGGAAGAGCAAAGAGTCGGGACCCCTGGTCTCACCATCAGCACAAAAGCAAGGTCAGGACCAGCAGCATCCATGCAAATCAAAACTCAGACCAAAGGAAACGATGGGAGACTATTTATGTTCTGCTGGGGCACACAGGCGTTTTCTCAGAATGACACCACAGCCAGGAACTTTAAAAATAACATTGATAGATCTGCCTACAGAGAGAGAAAATTTTAATCTATAAAGAGAAACTCACAGTAAGCAAAGTTAAATGCTATGAGAGACAGATTGGCTGAAGTATGTAACCTGAAAAAGCCTGTATCAGTCAGGGTTCCTCAGAGAATAAATATCTGAGATAAACAGGTGAATGTACATGTGTACGTTGATATAAAGATATAAGGGAGAGAGACGTTAAGCAACTAGCAGCCCAGAGACCACGGGAAGAGGTGGTGCTACAGTTTGAGTCCAAGGGTATAATTCCTGCTCCCTTGGGGAACCGACTGAGTAGAGGAGGCCCACCCACGTGCAACAATCTGTTTCATTCAACATCTACTGATTTAAATGTTAAGCACATTTTTCAAACACCTTCACCCTTTCCATTAGTGTTTGATCAAATATGTGGGCCCTGCGACCTAGTCAAGTTAATCCATAAAATTAACCGTCACACAGTCCAACTAAATAAACATTGAAATAAACAAAACAAATGGGACAAACTTCAAGTAAAAGTTTTCAGTGGGAGGTAGAGAGATCATCTCCAGTGGGTTGTAAACAACAAATAACCAGTAAAACACATGAAATTCTGAAAATCCACAAATAACCAAAGAAAATTTGCTCTCAACAATGGCCCACCCATGCGAATGGCAGCTATTCATGTAGACCCACTGCATGCCACACAGGCGTTAAGATGAAAACGCACGCAGAGTGACCACATGTGGCACCGCTATCTGACAGGGTAGAAATGACACAGTTAGAAATCAGCCAGCGCCTACGAAGGGCATGGCCGCCAGGCAAGGATGGGCACCCCAGTGCCTGGCAAGGTCTTGGCGGAGGCAGGCTTTGTGCAGGTCTGGGTGGCACATCCAGGCACAAGGAGCAGAAGGAGTAAAGGTCCGAGGGACAAACATCTTTGCAAGGTCAAGGGGCAGTGGAAGGCCAGGGGGCCAGGTGAACAGATAGGAGCCTGCAGAGGATGGGTCAGAGCAGCCTGACCACACGGGGCAACACCAGCACTTTCAAGCTTTAGACTTTGTTCTGGGGTGACGGGAAGCCCCTGGAGCCATCTGGGTGGGGTGGGGTTTTCCAACCTTTCACTGGAAAGCAGGCTGTGCAAGAGGAAGGGTGGAAGTTCAGGAGCCCTCAGGATCTGTGCAGAGGTCCTGATGGGAATGTAGGAGGAGGTGGGGGTGCGGAGGGAAGAGAAGCCCTCAGATCAGGCGTGAGCCCAGAGGCTGAGCCCAGGGTCTGCAGAGAGAGGGCTGCTCCCATTGGGCCTCCTGCCTCACAGCATGAATGCAGTGCCATTTGCTGAGGGCCAGGGTCAAAAATTCTCCTTTCAGCGATGAGGGTGTGAGCTGCCCATCAGAGGTCCAGGAAGGGATGCTGGGTGGGAGGCTGTGGGAGCCGGGACTTTGGGGCTGAAGATGAAGTGAGAGGTGGAGGAGCTGGCCTGGGGCCCTTAATTCACAGCAGAGTCAACACAAAGGGCAGCCTCGAGGTCACGGGGAGCAGGGGCAGGGAAGGCGGGAGCCGGCAGGGTGAGGCAGCAGCCTGAGAGGGAGGGTGACAAGGCAGAGCCCCACCCCGCCCCTGCTCCCGATGGTCTGGTCAGAGGCTGTGGGGGTCCTGGTGGGATGCCAAGTGCAGTCTCTATAGAGAGGTGGCCGGGACACGGCTGGACTGGGCTCAAGACCTGAGAGCAAGGTCTGGCGGCACAGCCTAGCTGCCCCACTCTCACCAAACACAGACCTGGCCTGTAAAGTTCAACGTCTCCTGGGCACAGATAAAATGCCAAATACCACGGCCTTGGTGCCAAGTTCTCTGAAAGCACTGCAAATGAGGAAGACGTCTCAGACAAGGGGATTAAAAAAATACCCCTACATGACTCAAGGGTTAAATCAAGAGCAAAGTAAATTCCTTAGTAAATTGATACTGGCAGAAATTAAGAAGTCTGACCACACCAAGTTTTAGGATGTAGATCCATGGAATCTTTCAAGCATTGCTTCTGGGAAGTCAAATTGGAAAAGTCAGTTTGGAAGAAAGCTTACCATTGACTTCAAACGTAGCATATTTTGCGTGAACCCGTGTTTCACTCCAGGAAAGACATACGATGTACAGTTGGGCCAGACAGGGCTCTTTTAGGAGTCCTGGACCACCATGAGCACCACGGATAGAGAGTGTGAAGAACTAGACTCTGCACAACTGTGGGAGAAGCTAGGAGATAAAAGATCTGCAGGTCCACTCTAGAGTCATGGAAGTCACCAGCAAAACACCCTGAAGGCAGTCGATGACAAGGTCTGTGGAGGGCTCTTGCCTCTGAAACAGGCAGAGGGTCTGAAGGTGCCACACTTCATCAGGGCAGGTAGTTGGAAAGGAAATCTGTCTAACGTAACCATTTGGAACTCTGGGGTCTACTGAAGGCTTCAACTTCCAGATGAAGACTTGGTGGAACACTGATGAATTTTGGTCAAGTGCAGAAGCTAACCAGTCCCTAGCTGCAGCCACATGGCAGACAGCTGGACATGGGCTCCTGGAGTAACTTTCACATAGCTTAAAGGGGCCAGGGACTGGGCAGAAAGGATGCAGTCTTCCAAATATCTGAGATCTATGCTGCAGTTGCTCCTTCTGACCGCAGTGTGTGTGTGTGCTCAGTCCCGTCCAACTCATTGCAACCCCATGCGCTTGTAGCCCATCCCAGGCAAGAATACTGGAGTGGGTTGCCATTTCCTCCTCCGGGGGCTCTTCCAACCCAGGGATCAAACCTGTGGCTCCTGCATTGCAGGCGGATTCTTTACTGCTGAGCCACTGGGGAAGCACAGAGGTGCTTATAAAGAGGAGGGCGGCCTCTGCTGCATCACCTTCCCCAACTGTTGTGAGTCCCTCATCCCTGGCTGAGGTGGTTTAAGGGGCTGGAGCCCTCTTTTCCCCAACCCTTACCTTTATGCTTCCTGTTTACCTTTTGGGAACCGTCAAAGACTAAGACATCCAAAGGCAACAATGTATTTAGGGAAAATTAGAAAGTGGACATGCATGTCCTGGGATGGCACAGGCTCAAAAAACACCTGAGACCATGGTGATTTACACCTCAGGGTAGTCATTGGCACAGAGGCAGCCTACCATAGCAAAAAAGAAAAAAACCCAAAACAATAAACCAAAACACTACCAAAGAAATTTCAAACCCTGGAGTGGTAATAAAGGGATGTGATTTCCAGAGTCACCACATTATTATTTTTAATTGTCAACCATTCAACCAAAAGATTACAAGGCATACCAATAAACAGGAAAGTATGACAACTCAAACGGAAAAAATTATTCAACAGAAAATGTTTCTGAAAAACATTTGATGGCAAATGTATTAGATAAAGTCTTTAAAATGGCCATCTTAAAGATGCTCAAAGAATGAAATGAATACATGGAGAAAGTCAAGAAAATGATGTCTAAGCAAAATGAAAATGTCAACAAGGAGCTAGAAAAGCTAAAAAGAAACCAAAAAGAAACTCTGAAGAAGAAATGTGGAGAATAACTGAAACGAAAGATTCAAGACAGATCTGAGCAATGATTCTTTGAGAAAAAAGAATCGTTGAGCTAGATGATAGGATAGTGGAATTACCAATTTCTGTATGAGGAACAGAAAGAACAAGATTGAAGAAAAGCAGAGACTAAGAGCCCTGCAGGAGACACTAAGCGGACCACACACACCATGGTAGTCCCGGAAGAAGACAGAGAGCGTATTTGAACAAAAGGACTGAAAACTTCTGAAACTTGATGGAAGACACGAATATAAATATCCAGGCAGCTCAATGAGCTCCAAGTTAAATGACCTCAGAGACTCATACCAAGACACATTATAATCAAATTTCAAAAACCAAAGGTAAACAGAGAATCTTGGAAGCAGTAAGACAGAAGCAACTTATCACATATGAGGGCTTCTCCTAAGGTTGTAAACATATTTCTCATCAAAAACATCGGAAGCCAGAAGGCAATCAGCCAATATATGTGAAGCGCTCAAAGAAAAAGCCAGGCAACCAAGAATTCTGTATCTAGCAAAACGTCCTTCAATAGTGAGTAAGAAGTTAAGACATTCTCCGATAAAAACTGAGTGAGTTGATGTCCATTTGACCTGTCTGCAAAAATGTCCAAGGGAGTCCTGCAGAGTGCAGTGAAAGAACACCACACAGTAACTAGAAGCTGTGCGAGGAAATAAAGGTCCTGGAAAAGGTAAATACGTGGGCAATTGCGAAAATCTGTATTTTTATAACCGAAGTTTGTAACTCCACACAGCAGTAGTAGGGTTGGTGCTCAGTCACGTCTGACTCTTTGAGATCCCACAGACTGTAGCCCACCATGCTCCTCTGCCCGTGGGATTCTCTGGGTAAGTATACTGGAGTGGATTGCCATTCCCTCTCCTGAGAATCTTCCTGACCCAGGGATCAAACCCCGGTCTCCTGCATTGCAGGCAGATTCTTTACTGTTTGGGCTACAGGGAAGAGTGTAACTCCACATACTGTTTTCGATTTAATACATGATATAGGACTAGCAAATGTTAATTAGTCTAAAAACTAATATTACTGAAACTTTGACTTATAATTCCATGTGCTCTTTATCATATAATTTAAAAGAGTAATTGTTCCTAAACTAATACAAGATCATATATCAATTAGATCTCAATAAAGCAGGAAAAAGAGAGACTAATACATTTAAAAGAATTCTTACATTGTGTGTTGAAATATGTAATGCACAAAGATGTGAATTTGTGACATCAACAATCAACTGAGGGGAAGAAGGGTTTGCCTGTTATCGAGGTGGTTGTTGCTCACTGTCGTTTTTTCACTGTCATTCAGTCATTCAGTGTATCCAGTTCTTTCAGACCCCATGGACTGCAGCATGCCATTCTTCCCTGTCTTGCACTATCTCCCAAAGATTGCTCAAACTCATGTCCATGGAGCTGCTGATGCCATCCAACCATCTCATCCTCTGTCACCCTCTTCTCCTCCTGCCCTCAATCTTTCCCAGCATCAAGGACTTTTCCAATGAGTCAGTTCTGCACATTAGGTGGCCAATTATTGGAGCTTCAGCTTCAGCATCAGTCCTTCCAATGAATATTCAGGACTGATTTCCTTTAGGATTGACTGGTTTGATCTCCTTGCTGTCCAAGGGACTATTAAGTCTTCTCCAGCACCACTGTTCAAAAGCATCAGTTCTTCACTGCTCAGCCTTCTATATGTTCTCACATCTGTACATGAATACTATGGAAAAACCATAGATTTGAATATACAGAACTTGTTGGCAAGGTGACGACTCTGCTTTTTAATATGCTGTACAGGTTGGTCATAGCTTCTCTTCCGAGGTGCAAGCATCGTTTAATTTCATGGCTGCACTCACGACCTACAGTGATTTTGGATCCAAGAAAACAAGTCTGCCACTGTTTCTATTTTATCCCCGTCCATTTGCCAGGAAGTGACGGGACTGGATGCCGTGATCTTAGATTTTGGAATGTTGAGTTTGGGGCCACTTTTTTCACTCTCCTCTTTAACTTCATCAAGAGGCTGTCTCTCTATGTTGGTCAAGTCTGTCCAGGCTCCTCTGACTCTTAGGACATTCGATTCCTCCTTCACCTCCCAGGTCAAGGACAACCTCAGCTGGTACCTGCTGGTTCCTGCATCAAGAGGTAGTGTGTGTGGAAACTGTCATCTCCATCATTAAACAAGGAAATTCTCAACACCAGAAGTTTCCCTGGTTCTAACAAAGTCCTAACATGGCAGGGGAATCCCCCAGCACAAATCCAGAGAGCTGGGCAATCCCCAGTCCAGGTGAGACCTGCCCATGGATGCGAAGCTTCAGGAGGAGCACCTTCAGGGTAATTACTACCAAGTCCTACAGGACCAGCAATAACCACTGTGAGGATGAGAGATCCTGGGGCCACACTCCATGGTTTGTGGGATATAACTCCAGAAACATCCAGGTCTTCAAGATGAGTGTTCATATTTATCACCTTAGGACACCCGACGGACGAGGGGAAGGCCAACGCTGAGAAATGTTAACACCTACCCAGAAGGTTCATCAGGCAGACCCTCCATGGAAGAGCTCTTCCCCCAGCTTCTCCTAGCAGGTGAACAGAAATTCTTGTCTACTGCAGACCTACAGAGGGGTCATATCTCACGGCTAAGAGAAGGGACTGGACCAGGGCACTGCAGCCCAGGAGGGAGTAGAATGCAGATGAGCCAATACTGGAGACCTTGGCGATGCTCACAGCCCAGACCCAGCTCCCCTGAGTCATGGGTGTTCAACCTCAACAATGCAGGTAGCCCCTACCCACATATGACCCCAGGGACCTGGCATAGCTACGATATGCAGCCTCTTTGAGGAGGGGAGCTAGCGGGTAGAGACCACAGCCAGACAACATCCAGGAGGCAGGGCGCTGAGGCTCTGGTACCCATGGCTGGAGACGGGCTCAGACCACTTCACTGCTGCCTTCAGACCTGCTGTCTCCTGCCTGATCAACATGGCCAGTATCCCTCTCCTGCTCTTGGGTATCTGACGTGCTCAGGAATATTTATGAAAATTCCTTCAGAGACTCAGAACAGGGGGGAAGCAGATTTGTCACTGGGTCCTGCTGGAGAAGACGTGGCTTACTCAGCAGTGGGTCTGTCTCCCCACTGACGCCAGGTCCTGAGGTCCTCGGGCAGGGCGTCAGGAGGGACAGTGAGAAGTAGGATGGAGTCTGAGGATGGATGCACCCCGAGGCCGTCCTGCTGAAGAGATGTCCTGCCTGGGACACGCACACGGCTGACCTAGCTTCTCTGCAGGGTGCTGTTGAGGCAACCCACTCCAGTGTTCCTGCCTGGAGAATCCCATGGACAGAGGAGTCTGGTGGGCTACAGTCCATGGTGTCTCAAAGGGTCAAACACGACTGAGGTGACTGAGCATGCTCACTGCCCCATTCCCTGGGTGAGCGCTCCCTCAGGGCAGCCTCCCCTGAGTCGGCTGCCAAGGGCTCTGCCTCGTCCTCCTGCAGCGTCTCAGGTGTCTTTTCTCACAGGTGTGGGCACTAGGAGACCCTCAGGTGTTTGTGCTGTGAGTTGTCTGGGGTGACTGCACTGGTTTTCGACAAGTGGGCTCGTCTGGACCTTCTTGTGGGGCCCCTGCAGGGTCCAGGTGCTGCAAGAACAGGTGAGCCCAGGAGTGAACAGTAGGTGGAGTGGGCATCGAGCCCCGTGCTTCTGCGTGCAGCTATCTTGTGACATAATGTTAGCCCACGGGGGGCTCCAGGAAGCGAAGGGACCCCAAGTCCTCGAGAGCGTCTGGACTCACTATGAGTGTCAACTACATCAGTGCACCTGCAGCCCCAGGGCGGCGACGTCCAGATGTTCTCACAAACTCCTTCCTTGGGGTCTCTCTACAGAGTGTGTGCATTTATTGAGGCTATTTCTAGAGATGCTTAAAAGAACATGCTGTCTCTAGAAGAATACTCTGAAGGTAGAACACAGCCACTTAATTCCAGACCAGGAACACTGCTAGGACTGCCCTGTGAGCCCAGGCAGGGGGTGCCCAGGACCCCAGTGCAGGGCTGCTGCCCAGGAGCATGTGGGGAGGGGCCGGGAGTCTCAGAGACGGAGTCCTCTCTTTTCACTGAAAACAATAACTAGCAGGACAAGGATTGGTGACGTTTAATATTGGGGCCTGTTGGGATACACAGCTCGGTGAGGCCATGAGAAGTACATGTGTTTATGCCTGTGAGTGTGTGTGTGAGTGTGTGTAAGTGTGCATGTGAGTGTGTGGGTGCATATGTGTGTGCATGTGAGTGTGTGTATGTAAATGTGATGGTGTGTATGTGTGCATCTGAGTGTGTGTATGTAAATGTGATGGTGTGTATGTGTGCATCTGAGTGTGTGAATGTGTGTGATTGGGTTTGTACCTGTTTGTGTGAGTGTGAAAGTGTGAGTGTGGATGTCTGTAAGTCTGTGTGACAGGTGTGTATGTGACAGGTGTGTGTTTGTGTGTAGCTGGTGTGTGTGTGTTACAGGTATATGTGTGTGTGTAACAGGTGTGTGTGTGAGACAGGTGTGTATGTGTGTGAGACAGGTAAGTGTGTTTGACAGGTGTGTCTGTGTGTGCGTGACAGGTGTATGTGTGACAGCTGTGTGCTTGTTTAGGGTGTGTGTGGCCCATGTGTGTGTGACGTGTTTGTGTGACGTGTGCATGTGAGACAGGTGTGTGTTTGTGTGACAGGTGTGTGTGTAACAGGTGTGTGTGTTTGTGTGTGTATGTGTAACAGGTGTATGTGTGTGTATGTGACAGATGTATGTCTGTGAATACCCAGTGGTGGCTGACTTTGGGGAAACACACTGATTGGAGGTGAGGATGTCTCTGTGGCACTAAAGGCTGGTTCACGATGGGGACTGTGTCCCCTGGGGCGAGTCCCTCAGTGGAAGAGATCTGTGCACAGGGGTCAGGGACCTGGCAGGACACACGCCCTCAAACAAGGATGAGGACACGGACACACACCCACTGAGCGTGGCCATGGGTCATAAGACTACTACTTCCTAATATCGCCCATGTATTGAGTGTAAAGTTCTCAGCCTCTAGAACATGCAGATGACCTGAGGTGTCCTAGGTTAAATATGGATATTCTGAGCCCTGAGAACATCATGCACAGCAACACCAGCTCTGCACAGCAGTCCTGGGAGCACAGCCCTCACCAGGGACTGGAGCTGGAGAGTCCTCCTCCTGGTGGCCTTGGCTCCAGGTCAGGGTCATCCCGGTGCTGCGGTGAAGAAGGGACAGGGTCCAGTCAAGGGGCTTCATGCACTTCTGTCCCCTGTCCACAGGGGTGCACGCCCAGGTGCAGCTGGTTTAGTGGGGGCTGAGCTGAGGAAGCCTGGGGCCTCAGTGAAGGTGTCCTGCAAGGCTTCTGGATACACCTTCACCGACTACATGCACTGGGTGTGACAGGCCCCTCAGCAAGAGCTTGAACGGATGGAGAGATTGACAGCAAAGATGGTGGAGCAAAGTACGCACAGAAGTTCCAGGGCAGAGTCACGTTGGCTGCAGACACGTCCACCAGCATCACCTACGTGGAGCTGAGCAGTCTGAGGTCTGACGACACGGCTGTTTATTACTGTGTGAGACACAGTGTGATAACCCACATCCTGAGGGTGTCAGAAACCCTGAGGGGCAGGGCGGCTGTGCTGGGGCTGATGATGACAAAGACGATTGGGTTGGGGTCCTGAGAAAAGTGGGTACAAACATGTGTTCACTGTTACAGGAGTGTGTTCACTGTCAGAGGAGTGTGCTCACGCCCAGGGAAGTGTGTTCACTGTCAGAAGAGTGTGTTCCCTGTCAGAAGAGTGTGTTCCCTGTCAGAGGAATGTGTTCCCTGTCAGGAGTATGTTCATTTTTGGAGACGTGTGCTCACTGTAGCAGGAGTGTGTTCAATGTCACAGGAGTCTGTTCACTTTTTGTTGTTGTTGTTCACTTTTACAGGAATGTGTGCACGTCAGAGTTGTTCACCATTACAGGAGTGTGTTCACTGTCAGAAGTGTGTGTTCACTGTTACAGGAATGTTTTCCATACAATAGATACTCTGTCAGAGGAGTGTGTTCCGTACAGTAAACATTCTGTAAGGAAAATATCAGCACTGTGGGGGAAGCGTCGGTGCACTGTACAGACATGAGCCCCTATGAGGTCTCTGTGTGGACCTGAGTCTTTGCCTCAGAGCCCTGGCTCCATCCCACATGAAGTCCAGCTTCATCTCCATGCAGATGTGTTAAGTCGTCTGCAGGTGGTTGAGCCTTTTGCAGCCCCGCCCAGGAGTGAACAGCCCTCTTGTTCTATGTCACGTCCAGGACCTGGTATGTTGGGATCTGGGTTCCAGCCATTCTAACTGTGCAGTGGTACCTCACGATCCTTTAAGCATGCAGTCCCTTGTGGCTTGTGATGTGGAAGGTCTTTCCAAGTGCTCACGTGTCAGCTGTCCATCTTTGGGGGCAAGTTCAGACTTCACCCATTTTTCACTGGGTTGCTTACCTTCTGTTGTTCAGTTATGAGTGTCCACGTGCATTCATAGCAAAAAGTTCTTACCAAATATACTATTTATAAGTGTATCTTTCCAGCCTGTGGATTGCCGTTAGAGTCCCTTAACAGTGAGGTCAGAAAAGAAGTGTTTTTCATTGTGATGCTCTCCAATTTTGGAGAAGGCATTGGCACCCCACTCCAGTACTCTTGTCTAGAAAATCCCATGGACGCAGGAGCCTAGTAGGCTGCAGTCCAGGGGGTTGCTAAGAGTCGGACATGACTGAGCAACCTCACTTTCACTTTTCACTTTCATGCATTGGAGAAGGAAATGGCAACCCACTCCAGTACTCTTGTCTGGAAAATCCAATGGAAGGAGGTACCCGGGTCCAGCCCCAGTTGGATCCAGGGATTCCCTCAGGAGGACAGCATTGGCGATTAGAATAGCAAAGGCTGAGAGATTTTAGAGGCTCAATAATAACTGGTTTACACGGGAAATCAATAAAGTTCGTGACACCGAACTTGCTCTGACTACAGAGGCCGCAGGTGCCCTCTCGAATAGCAGAAGGTGCCCCACCTTGGGCGCCTTCTCAAGTGGGTCTTAGAAGCTCAGGCAAATAAGTAGTCCCAGAGGACCCCCACGCTCCAATTATTTTGGCCTGGAAAGATAGAGAAGAAAAGGAGAGAAAAGGAAGCAAGAAAGAAAGAACGACACGTGGAGACCAAGCTTTGAGCAAGGCCCGTAGCTTTATTTTCAAAGGGAGCTTATATACCTTAAGTTGTGCAAAGAGGATAATAGGGGGTGTGAAATCATGCAAAGTCAGCAGTCTCTGATCCTTATCGAGACCAGGCTTTCTTTTCTGCAAATTTATCATATACAAATGGTTTAGGTGATTTACATCATCTTCTGGCCAGAAGGCCTGTTAACATTTTATGACTCTGATAAAGGTTTATCAACCATAAGACTTATTTTCTCTGAGAGTAATTATTTTAAAGTTTGGCGCCATCCTCCAAAGCTGTTAGATAAAGTTGCATTCCTATAGGGCAGAGGTGCAGTGGGTTTACAACAAGGAAAGAATTTATTACCTTAAGGGTCTAAAGTTGTTAGCACCAAGGCCACTACTTATTTTTTCTATGTACCAACGATATTAATTAACACACTTCCAAGGATACAATACAGGGGGTGTGGAAACTTGGCAGCAAGCATTGGCTCAACAATGAAATCTTCTACTAGTTCCATTCTGACAATTTCTAACTCTCCGAGAGGCTCTATACTATTCGAATATCTTAAGCTTTCCATGCCTCTCACTGTTGGGAGACTGTAAACAATCGTATGCATAGCTGTAGGAGTCTGGGTAAACCCATCAGGCAAGTTAGAGAGCCATCTGAGAGGTTTTGATTGAAACACTCCTATTATGCCCAGGAGGCTAATTAGGTAGAGCTCTAAGTTGATTTCCTTCAGAGAAAAGGTAGTTGGGGATAGCCCCCCGTGACTGTCAGAGGAGTTGGTGAAAGTCATGAAGCAGTAAAACAGACAGACTCTGGCTTTGGGGTAGATGCTCAGGCAGGCCCAGAGGGGCCCCCTCGAGTTCTGGCTCGCCTGGCCCACCAGAACTCTCCCACATGACCTTGTCATGGGTGGGGACTCCCGTGCTGGCTCCCGGCACGGAGGAGCCTGGTAGGCTGCAGTCCATGGGGGCACTAAGAGTCGGACACGACTGAGTGACTTCACTTTCACTTTTCACTTGTCACTGGTGACAGTTTTGGCCGGAAGTGCTAGAGGGTCAGCCTCACCAGCCTGCACCCCCCCCCAAGCCCCTCAGATGCCAGACTTTAGAGACACAGAGCCCTCAGTGAGGACAGAGTCCTGACCCAGTCCCTGCTCCCTTGTGGCCAGTGGTCATAGCAGCCTCGTCACTCACACATGGCCACACTTCCTGGTCCCTCTTAAACCAGAGTCCCAGGCACCCCACTCCCACTTCTCCCGTGACACAGCTATCGCCTCTGTGCAGGGGTGCACTCAGCTCTGCCCTGATGTTACAGTGGCTGAATAAACCTGTTTCTAACACTTCCGTGGGAAAGGTCTCTGGACAGTAACTGCATGAACAGCTAACCTAGACAGTGAACACGGAGCCCAGGGCCATCTGCCCCTCGCAGGCTGGCTTTCAGGTCAAGCCCAGCTGGGGCTGGAAGGCGGCAGGCCAGGCCCTGACTCACCTTGATGTCCAGCCTCCTTGGGCAGCAGGTGGCCCCTGGCAGGCTCCGTGAGGGTCCTTAGAAGGACGTGAGTGGAGCCAGGGAACAGGGTAGGGAAGGTTGGTCACCAGAGACTTCCCTACCAACCACGGAAACACCACGTCATGGCTGGGGTGGGCCATCTGCACCCGATGCTGGGAAGGGGAGGGCCCCCCACAGCCATAGACGGGAGATGGTCTCGCATCCAGGCAGCCATCCCCCGGCTCCTGGTGGCTGACACACGTGCCAGGTGTAAACCCAGCCACCATCAGCAACTTCCAGCAGATGTGAGCTGAGGGCCAGGGGTGCTAGCCCTCACTGGTCAGGCCTGGGACAGGGAAACTCTGCAAGGGAACCAGAGGACAGTAAGGACACAACCAGAACCCCTGAGCTGGGCAGACTGCCCGTGGGACCCATGGCCAGATCTCAGTGGGCCCCAGGCCCAGAGCGGGGCTGCCTCATCACCCATGGAGGTTTTGGTCAGACTCACCCTACACCCTGCTCACCCCGGGCTTCAAAGCAAAAACCCATTGGAAACACAGCGTCCCCACCTCAGAGACAGCTGCAGCCCACGAGGGTGGCCACACACACAGCTGGGTAGGGAGGATTTTGAGGGTGTGCGTGTCACCATGAGAATATTGTGATGATGGTTACTGCTACACCCACAGTGACTCAGGCCCTGACATAAAGTCTGACCCGCACACAGGTGTGGAGCTGGGCAATGAGTCCCCAAGGGCACTGGGCTCCCAAGCAAGGTGCCTATCCCCCCAACTCGGGACAGTGAGCCAGAAGGGATGTGTGGGGGTGGACCCTGGGCTCAGCCCACGGCCAGAGGACAGGGAAGGGCCCAGGGCTCCAGGCCACCTACCGAGAGCATTGAGCAAAGGTGGCTGAGGCCCCAATGAGGCAGCCATCCCAGGGAGCCCCTGACCCCTCCCCAGGACCAAGACTTGCCAGCAGGGCAGGGGTCCCGGCAAAGGGCCAGCCCTCCAGCCCTGGTGCACGCACCCCCTGCAGGCGAAGGGGGCACCTCTTGATGCCCCGGGGTGCTAGGGGGAGACAAGATCCAGGGGACTGTCCACATTCCAGCAGGGACTCTGCTGGACAAGCCAGGGCTTCCAGGCCTGATCACAATCCATCACCCAAAATCAGCGTGGAGTGGGTGCCCAGGGGCCACCGAGGGCCTCAAGAAGGTGGGTCTCAACCGTGCTCCATGGCCTGGAGCCGTGAGGGCACAGAGGGCATGAACCGACTGCAGAGGAGGGCCCTGCCCCTCAGCGAATGCCTCGTCCTGGGCCTCTGGGCCCCCGGGGTCAGGGCGGGGACGGGTGCAGGGTAGGGGGATGCAGCTCCCTGCACCTGCTCCCAGTCCCGCTGGGGCCACGAGGATGAGCAGCTCAGCACTGCCCTCTGGGCTGGGCCAGCACAACTGGGCCCAGACTCCCAGGACGGGCAGCAGCAGGAATGACCCTGCTCTGCTCCTGGGTTTCCTGGCGGGAGGCGCCTACTGACCCCAGAGCACAACTGGCCTCAAGGTGACCGATACACAGTTTGTGGGCAATTTGGGTGCAATGTGTCAACCCAGGAGGCTGTCACTTGGCCGAGCCCAGCTTGGGGCCTCAGGAGAGCCAGCCTGGTCATCGTCCACCTGGCAGGAGATGCCTCCCACCGGCTCCAGCAGGTCGCCTGTGGCACCATGCCCTCCACAAGCCCTGAGCCCAGCACCAACCCACCCACAGCACAGGCCGCCCAGCTCCCATGACTGTTCAGCCCTCTGAACGCCCCACATCCAGGGTCCCCACGCAGACGGCCTACAGCACGAACGGGGCTTTTTGCCAAGGGCTCTACTGCGGTGTTACTATAGTGACCACCACAGTGAGACATGGGGCAGCAAACCCTGCCAACCGTATGGCCAACCAGCCCCCACGGCCGGGCCTCACGGCCTGAGCTTCAGAGACCAGACCTTCGGCCTTCTGGGCCACTCTGGGCGGATGCGGCCCGCGGGCCCGTATCCAGACTCTGAGATGACTGCACTGACCCTCCAGCCACACATCCTAGCCCAGCAAGCTGGCCCTGACCACTAGCACTCAGTACACCCCCAAACGGGGTCAGGAAGGACAGAGCCCACGCTGGGCAAACCGTCAGGTCAAGTTTCCCAGGGGCAGGACCCGAGACACCTCCAACCCTGCTGGGAGCTCAGGGAAGCTCACAGCAGTGGACGCTGGAGCTGGGCCTGTACTCAACTGCATAGGAGCTCGCCAGGGAGCAGGCTGGGAGGGGTTCATGCAGAGGGAGCAGCTCCCAGCATGCTGCCAGACCCCAGGTAGGGGAGTCCGGATCCAGGCCGGGCCTGAAGGGGCTCGGGGGGCCTCTCACATGTAGCAGGGGTGTGCAGGTCCCTTGTGCAGTGTCCAGAGATCATGGACAGGGCGGGCACCGCACCAGAAGCCAAGCCAGTGACCAGCCTCTGCAGGAAGCACCCATGGGAGCCAACACCTAAGTCTCCCTCCCAGCCCTGCAGCGTGGCCACCCACCACCCCACAGGTCAGCCTGGGGAGCTCAAGACGGACTGGCGTCCCTACCTGCCAGGTTCCTGTGCAGGATGCTGTCCACGGCCGCAATGCTTTGGCCTCTGCTCAGCTTCTGAGGTTCTCCGGCCCACCACCACTGACCTGAATGGGCTTGGAGTGCAGGCCCAGCTGAACATCAGACCTGGGCTCAGAGAGCCACTCGGTCCAGGGTGCACTCAGCCGTGCACCTGGAGGAGGGTCCTCCATGCCGCAGGGTTGGCTGGGCAAGGAGGCATCACAGACCACCCTGCTGTTGGGACGTCCAGCCCTGGACCAGGACTAGGTTCTCAGAATCCTCCCCACCACGGGACCTGTCCATACCTGGACCAGCTGACAGCTCCCAAGGGCTCCAACCCAGCAGACAAGACCAAGGGCGCTGAAGGCGAGCAGCTAGGGTTTCTGATGCCGGCTGTGTTGTGGTGATGATACGATAGGTGTGGTTGTAGTTATTGTAGTGTTGCTACCACAGTGATGCTCTCAGTGTCAGAAACCCCTGCCCTGAGGTCCCAGACCAGGGAGCCTGTCCTCCAGGTACGGGGCACCGCCCTGCCCTCGTGACCATCGGACTGCACCCTGCACGCCCTCACCCTGCTGTCTCAGGGCAGCAACAGCCTCTGGAGGAGTCCTGGGCCAGGCACTCGGCTGTGGAGTCCCAGACAATGATAGCCTCAGCAGTTTCCAGCCACCTGACCCTGGAGGAGCTTGTGCAAGCTGGAGGCCGGCTGGGGCCCGGAGCCTCAGAACCCTCCCTGCCAGGGGGCCCGTCCAGACCTGGACCAGCTGACAGCTCCCGAGGACTGCACGCCCACCAGACGAGACCAAGGGGGCGCTGAAGGCCAGCAGCTGGGGTTTCTGATGCCGGCTGTGTCACGGTGGTAGTTGTCCTGATGGTTATAGTTATGGTTATGGTTGTGGTTATGGTAGTTATGGTTGTAGTGGTTATGATTGTTATGGTTATGGTGGTTATGGTGGTTATGGTGGTTATGGTGGTTATAGTAGTTATAGTTATAGTTATAGTTACGAATATACCACAGTGATACTCTCTGGGACAAAAACCCCTGCCCCTGAGGGTCCACGGCCAGGGATCCTGGAGGCTGTGTTTGGGGCACCGCCCTGCCCTCCTGCCATTGGACTGCAACCTGCACGCCCTCACCCTGCTGACTCGGGCAGCAACAGCCTAAGATAAGAGTCCTGGGCCAGGCGCTGGGCTGTGGATACCCAGACAATGAGATCTCCAGCAGGTTCCCACCTCCTGACCCTGGAGGAACTTCCGCAGCCCTGTGGCAGGCTGGGGACCGACCCTAAGAACCCTCCCCCCGCAGGGCCCGTCCAGACCTGAACCAGCTGACAGCTCCAGAGGGCTCCACGCCCCCCAGACGAGACCAAGGGGGCGCCGAAGGCCAGCAGCTGGGGTTTCTGATGCCGGCTGTGTCACGGTGGTAGTTGTTATAGTGGTTATGGTTATGGTTGTGGTTATGGTTATGGTTATGATTATACCACAGTGACACTCTCTGGGACAAAAACCCCTGCCCCTGAGGGTCCACGGCCAGGGATCCTGTAGGCTGTGTTTGGGGCACCGCCCTGCCCTCCTGACCATCGGACTGCACCCTGCACGCCCTCACCGGTCTGTCTCAGGGCAGCAAGAGCCTGAGGAAGGGTCCTGGGCCAGGAGCTGGTCTGCGGAGACCCAGACAGGAGACCCTCAGCAGCTCCCGCCCCTGACTCTGGAGGAACTTGTGCAGGCCTGAGGCAGGCTGGGCTTCTGCTGGGACGCCATGGTCTCAGCCACCCATATCGACGGCCACAGGCGGGCAGTGGGCCAGGATCAGACTCAAAGGCCCACACTTCCGGGTCCTGTCCTGCCCGGCAGCCCAACCTGGTCACAGAGGTCCCGGGCCTGGGGCCCACTGGGGTTCCGGGCAGCCGTGGGTCATCACGGAGCTGATGGGAGCGACACTGCGATAGGAGATGTAGCCGAACCAGCCCCCAGGTCCCCGACCCCGGTACGCGACCCCTGGACAGCTGAGTGCTGCCCAGCCTGCACCGCCTCAGACCTGGGGTGAGCCAGCTATGCCCAGCGGTGCCTCGTCTCCAGGTCCTGGAGCTGGGAGAGTCATGGGTCCCGACTGTGTCCCCACCCTCCTCCGTGTCTCCAGAGTCACCGGCCAGAACTGCCCCCAGTGTCCCGAGCTGCTCAGGGTCGTGTCCAGCCCCTGCAGACCCCGTATAGACACCCAGGAGGCTCAGAGCTGCACTGTCCACAAGTGCCCACCAGGACCACAGCCCCCCACGCCCTGCCTGCTGCCCAGGGCCGTCCGCAATGCTGGCTCACAGGGAGCGGACCTGGAGGACCCCATGGGGGGCAGGATCGAGGCAGCACTCAGGCCCCGTTTCAGGAGGGGGCCCTGGGAAGCCCACCCCAAAAGAGGCCCTCGGGCCCTCCTCCCAGCCACGGGGCAGCCCCAGGGCCGTCTCCTCCTGGGGGACAGTCTCTCACACAGGTCCTCCTCAGGAGCCCCACAGTATGGCCCCTCCGGGTGTTCACCTCTGCCCCAGCTCTGGGGTCTCGGCCACCCCAGGCAGCCGTGGTGCCCCGGCCCACAGCAGGACCCCCAGAAGCCCATGGGCCCCGTGGGATCTACATTCCGGTGTGTCCACAGCCTGCCCCTGCCCGCCGTCACCCTGAGCCTGTCTGCAAGAGGAACTGGACCCCGTGTGGGGCAGAGGTTCAGGGCGGCACTCACCAAGCTCCTTTCCTGGGAGTGGGCCACGCGCCAGACCTCAGGGCCAGCGCTGGTCTCTCCAGGGTGGTGGCTTGACACAGCCGGGCACCCCAGGAGCCTCTTCTCTGTGTGGCAATGCCTCCCCCCCGCCACTGCCCCCAGACAGGAAAGCCGTTAAGCCCCAGGCAAGCTCCGGTGACAGCTGCTCACTGAGTCTGACTGCAAAGCCCCTTCCTGCCTGGCTTCCTGCCCTGCCCCACCCCACACACAGGCCTGGAGGTCCACAGAGAGTTCTACCAGAGAGCGGGACTGCCCTGCCAGAGGCAGGGTGCCCTCCACTCCTTCCCTCACTCACCATCCAGGGACCCTGCACGGGGCCTGGGCGGGGGCCACAGTCAGGTGCAGGCCTCGTTGCAGTCCGTGAGCAAAGACGCAGAGCATGACAGGGAGGCCGGGTCTCCCTGCTCAGGCTGGCCTGGAGTCGGTCAGCGTGACTTCCTGGAGGAGGCGGCACATTCAGCTACAGTTGGAGGGACGAGCATCTAGGACTCGGTGACAGGACACAGGGGTGCACGAGGGCACCTCAGGACCCTGCCTGCACCGGCCGGGGGAGGACGGAGAAACAGCTCAAGGACTGGAGGCTCATGGACCTGACACCTTGTGCTCAGGCAGGAAGGGCTCCAGCAGGCAGGGGCTCCTTGGCCCCAAAGCTCTCAGTGCTCCTGACCCTGCACAGTGGGGAGGGCCTGAGGTCACACAAAGGCCTCCCACACCTGCTCCAGGTCCCTAAGATCCACGCAAAGCTCTAATCCCCAGGGTCACCCAGAGTCTCACTGAAATGCAGAAAGCGGTGCAGCAGTCGGGGCAGGGGGCACCAGGAGACCCCCTGGTCCACAATGCCGGGGACCCCAGAGAGCCCTGCCAGCTCCCTCCCTGGTCACACTGCCATCCACCTGGAGCTCGACACGGACCACTGGGAATGCGCTCCCTGGCCCCTGAGAGCCGCTGTTGCCCTCGCTGTCAGTCACCAGCGTGCACACCCTCAGGTCCTGGCTGGTCACAGGCCCAGGCCTCCTCTCCCTCCAGCCTGGCCCAGGCCGAGGGCCAGACACCGCCACACCCACGGCCCCACCTCCGGGATCGCACTCTGCCCACCCACTCCCCTCTCCAGTTCCGTCCCTACAGTCCCCCTGACCCCCAACCCTGCACCTTTACCCTCCCCACCCCACCCCCTCACTTTTCCCCCCATGAACCCGCTGCACTGCTACTCCCCTCTCTGCCCTGGCCCTGGGGTCTCCTCACCCAACTAGGTCAGCCCGACACCACACCCGAGCCCCGAGCCCCCTTCTGCCTAACACGGCCCACGCGGGACCCCTCCACCCACAGCTCCTGTCCTTCGTCTCTGGGGCCGATCTTCCTCACGCCCACCCAACGCCCAACCTCCCTTCGTCCTTCCCAGTGCAGCCCGGGCCCCTCTGCCCCCAGGGGCATCCACGTGACCCTGGTATTCACCGTGAGATGCACCGCGGTCCGAGGGCAGGGCTTCCAGAGTGCGGCTCACTCTCTGCCCATCCTGGGACGCAGATGCAGTGTCCGGGATGAGCAGCCCCTTTGCCCACCAACTACGGACAGCAGAGGAGAATTCAGACACATCCTTGGTCCCAGTGGTGAAGAACTGATGCTTTTGAACTGTGGTGTTGGAGGAGACTCTTGAGAGAGTCCCTTGGACTGCAAGGAGATCCAACCAGTCCATCCTAAAGGAGATCAGTCTTGAGTATTCATTGGAAGGACTGATGCTGAAGCTGAAGCTCCAATACTTTGGCCACCTGATGGGAAGAGCTGACGACTCCTGGAAAAGACCCTGATGCTGGGAAAGACTGAAGGCGGGAGAAGAAGGGACAGCAGAGGGTGAGATGGTTGGATGGCATCACTGACTCAGTGCACATGAGTTTGAGCAAGCTCCAGGAGATGGTGATGGACAGGGAGGCCTGGCGTGCTGCAGTCCATGGGGTCACAGAGCCAGACACGACTGAGTGACTGAAGAGACTGAGCATGACTTCACAATAAGCAAACAGCACCTACACATGATCAGACCAAACATAAGAGGCGAGGAATCTGGCCCATTTCCTTATAAAAAAATTCTGTCAGTGCCAATAAAACTGTGTTGAAGAGAAAATGTGATCCAAGAATTTCATGCCCTCCAAAAAAGCAACTAGTATTGAAGTACATTTTTCACAGGCATCAACTTGGGAGAGTGTCTCCTTGAGGTCCTTCACAATTGAATGAATTTTATATTTATGTGTATATATATAGAGAGAAAGTTATAAGAAAATATAATATTATCCTCAATAGTCTATACTGTTCCTATTGAATATATATATGCATATGTGCATGTATACACATATATTTCATATTAAATATGTATAATATTGTTCATTTGCTAAGTTGTGTCCGACTCTTTGCGACCCCATGGACTGTAGCCCCCAAGCTCCCCTGTCTATCTCCCAGACCTAACTCAAATTCATGTCCATTGAGTCAGTGATGCTCTCTAACCGTCTCATCCTCTTACGCCCCTATTTCTTTTTGCCTTCTATCTTTCCCAGCACGAGTCTTTTCGCCGACTCTTGGAATCAGGGTTACAAAGAAGTGGAGCTTCAACATCAGTCCTTCCAATGAATAATCTGGGTTGATTTCCTTTAGGAAGACTGGTTGGATCTCCTTGCAGTCCAAGGGACTCTCAAGAGTCTTCTCCAACACCACAGTTCAAAAGCATCAACTCTTCAACACTCAGCCTTTTTTGTGGTGCAACGCTCACTTCTGTACATGACTACTGAAAAGTCATAGCTTTGACTACATGGAACTTTTGGCAAAGTGGTGTCTCCTTTTAATATGCTAAGTTTGTCATAGCTTTCCTTCCAAGCAGCAAATGTCTTTTAATTTCATGGCTGCAGTTACTGTCTGCAGTGATTTTGGAGCCCAGGAAAATAAAGTCTGTCACTGGTTCCACTTTTTCCCTTCTATTTGCCATGAATTGATGCTACCAAATGCCGTGATCTTAGTTTTTTGAATGTTGAGTTTCAAGCAGCTTTTCCATTCTCCTTTTCCACCATCATGAAGAGACTAGTTTTGCCTCGAGTTTCTGCCATTAAAGTGGGATCATCTGCGTATCTGAGGTTGATATTTCCCCAGAAATCTTGATTCCAGCTTGTGATTCATCCGGTTCAGCACTTCACATGATTTACTCTGCATAGAATTTAAATAAGCAGGGTGACAATATACAACCCTGTTGTACTCCTTTCCCAATTTAGAATCAGTCTGTTCTTCCAAGTCATGTTCTAACTGTGGCTTCTTGACATGCACACACATTTCTCAGAAGATAGGTAAGGTGATCTGGTTCTCCTATCTCTTTGAGAATTTTCCATGTTTGTTGTGATCCACGCAGTCAAAATTTTAGCATCATCAATAAAGCAGAAGTAGATGTTTTTCTGGAATTCTCTTGCTCCCCCATAACCGATCAAATGTTGGCAGTTTAATCTGTGGTTCCTCTGCCTTTTCTAAATCCAGCTTTTACATCTGGAAGTTCTCAGTTCACATTCTGTTGAAGTCTAGCTTGAAGGATTTTGAGCTAGCATGTGATACCTTGCTAACATGTGAAATGAGTGCACTTGTACAGTGACTGGAACATTCTTTGGCATTGCCCTGCTTAGGGACTGGAGTGGAAACACCATTTCCAGTCCTGTGATCACTGCTGAGTTTTCCAAATTGGCGGACATATTGAATGCAGTGCCTTAACAGCATCATTTTTTAAGATCTTAAATAGCTGGGCTGGAATTCTGTCACCTCTACTAGATTTGCTCCTCATAATTCTTCCTAAGGCCCATTTGATTTCACATTCCAGGATATCTGGCTCTAGGTGAGTGACCACACCGTCTTGGTTATCCAGGTCACTAAGGCATTTTTATATAGTTCTGTGCATTCTTACCACTTCTCCTTAATGTCTTCTGCTGCTGTTAGGTCTTATTTGAGATTTTTCTTGTTTTTCTATGAAGCCCTATATCACTATGAACTCCCCTCTAAGCACTGCCTTTGCTGTATCCCATAGACTTTGTACGTGTTCTCGGTGTCTTTTGTCTGAAGGTATGTTCCATTTCCTCTTTGATTTCCTCGTTGACTCGTCGGTCTTATAGTAGCATGTTATTCAGTCTCCAGGTAGTGGTTTTTTCTCATTTCCTTTTCTGTGGTTGGTTAATGGTTCATGCTGTGTGGTCAGAAAAGGTACTCGAGATAATTTCTGCACTCTGAAGTGTGCTGAGGCTTGTTTTGTGCCCCAGTTTGTGCTCTGGAGAATGTTCCTTGTGTGCTTGAAGAGAATGCGTGTTCTGGTGTTTGGATGCAATATCATGAACGCCTCAGTCAAGTCTTACTGGTCTATTTGTACCATTTACCATCTCTGCCGTCTTATTGCTTCTCTGGAAGATCTGTCCGTTGGTGTCAGTGGGGTGTAAAGTCTCCTATTGTTGTATTCCCATCCATTTCTCCTTTACGTCTGCTGGTATTGTTTTATGTATTGGGTGCTCCTGTATTCGGAGAAGACAATGCACCCCACTCCAGTACTCTTGCCTGGACAATCCCATGGGCAGAGGAGTCCATGGGGTCGCTGAGAGTCGGACACGATGAGCGACTTCACCTTCACTTTTCTCTTTCATGCACTGGAAAAGGAAATGGCAACCCACTCCAGCGTTCTTGCCTGGAGAATCCCAGGGACGGTGGAGCCTGGTGGGCTGCCATCTCTGGGGTCGCACAGAGTTGGACACGACTGAAGCGACTTAGCAGAAGCAGCTCCTGTATTAGGGGTATATATGTTGATGCGTGTGAAATCCTCCTGTGGTGATTCTTTTATCAGTATTTAGTGTCCTTCTTTATCTTTCTGTATGGTCTAAGTTTTGAAGTCTATTTTGTCTGATATGAATATTGTGATTTCTGCTTTCTGGTCATGTACATTAGAGTGGAATATCTTTTCCATTCCCTCAGTTTGAATCTATGTATGCCCTTTGTCCTAAGGTCAGTCTCTTAAAGGCAGCATATTTCCAGCTCTTCTTTTTTTATCTAGTATGCATTCTAATACATCTAGTAGGAGCATTTATTCCACTGCTATTTAAGATAATTATGAAAGATATGCATTTATTGCCATTTTAAACCTCATTTTCTAATTGGTTTTATATATTTCCTTTGGTCTTTTTTTTTTTTCTTTTCCTCTTGTGGTGGTCAGTCTAGTCAAGGCTATGGTTTCTCCAGTAGTCACGTATGGATGTGAGAGTTGGACTGTGAAGAAAGCTGAGTGCAGAAGCATTGATGCTTTTGAACTGTGTGGTGTTGGAGAAGATTCTTGAGAGTCCCCTGGACTGCAAAGAGATCCAACCAGTCCATTCTCGAGGAGATCAGTCCTGGGATTTCTTCGGAAGGAATGATGCTAAAGCTGAAACTCCAGTACTTTGGCCACCTCTTGGGAAGAGTTGACTCGTTGGAAAAGACTCTGATGCTGGGAGGGATTGGAGACAGGAGGAGAAGGGGCGACAGAGGATGAGATGGCTGGATGGCATCACTGACTCGATGGATGTGGGTTTAGGTGAACTCCGGGAGTTGGTGATGGACAGGGAGGCCTGGCGAGCTGCAGTTCATGGGGTCACAAAGAGTCGGACACGACTGAGCGACTGAACTGAGCTGAACTGAACTATGGTTTGAAGATTTCCTTGTATTTTATGCTATTGTTGTATTATCTTTGGGGGTTTTGTTAATCTACTGTATTTTTTTGATTTGTGGTTGCCCCATTTTTAAGTATTAGTGAGTGAAGTCACTCCGTCATGTCCAGCTCTTTGTGACCCCATGGACTGTAGCCTTCCAGGCTCCTCCGCCCATGGAATTTTCCAGGCGAGAGTACTGGAGTGGGTTGCCATTTCCTTCTCCAGGGGGTCTTCCTGACCCAGGGATCAAACCCAGGTCTCCCACATTGTAGGCAGATGCTTTACCTTCTGAGCCACCAGGAAGCCCTTCCTATATTAAGTATGCTCAGATCAGTTCAGTCATTTAGTCACATCCGACTCTTGCGACCCCATGAATCACAGCACACCAGGCCTCCCTGTGCATCACCAACTCCAGGAGTTCACTCAGACTCATGTCCATTGAGTCAGTAATCCCATCCAGCTATCTCATCCTCTGTTGTCCCCTTCTCCTCCTGCCCCCAATCCCTCCCAGCATCAGAGTCTTTTCCAATAAGTCAACTCTTCGCATGAGGGGGCCAAAGTACTGGAGTTTCAGCTTTACCATCAGTCCTTCCAAAGAAATCCCAGGGCTGATCTCCTTTAGGATGGACTGGTTGGATTTCCTTGCAGTCCAAGGGACTCTCAAGAGTCTTCTCCAACACCACAGTTCAAAAGCATCTATTCTTTGGCGCTCAGCTTTCTTCACAGTCCAACTCTCACATCCATACATGACCACTGGAAAAACCATAGCCTTGACTAGATGGACCTTTTCTGGCAAAGTAATGTCTCTGCTTTTCAATATGCTGTCTAGGTTGGTCACAACTTTCCTTCCAAGGAGTAAGCGTCTTTTAATTTCATGGCTGCAGTCACCATCTGCAGTGATTTTGGAGCCCAAAAAAATTAAGTATGTTAACCCTTCCTATATCTACTCGCTTTAGAATGATAGTTGTTTAGGCTCAATCACATCCTAAAAAGTATTTATATTTTCTTACTCTCCTTTTCCATATTTGATGACTTTCATGTCGTTTTTTACATCTTCATTTTTATCCTTTTTCTGATCATTGTGGTTATTATTACTTTTCACAAACTTTTTTTATTTTTTAAATATGTATACTGGTTTATTTAAGTGATTTACTTTCCAGTTGTGATTTTCTCATTCTTATAGCTTCTTTCTTATTTTCTATTTAGAGAAGACCTTTAATATTTCCTTGGGACTTCCCTCGTGGCTCAGACAGTAAAGCCTCTGTCTGCAATGCAGGAGACCCGGGTTGGATCCCTGGGTTGGGAAGATTCCCTGGATAAGGAAATGGCAGCCCACTCCAGTATTCTTGCCTGGAAAATCCCATGGACTGCAGAGCCTGGTAGGCTACTGTCCATGGGGTGGCGAAGAGTCGGACACGACTGAGCGACTTCACTTTCACTTTAATATTTCCTTAAGGATAGGTTTAGGATTGCTGTATTCTTTAAGTCTTTGCTTGTATGAGTGATTCTTTATCTCTCCTTTCTGAATGATAATCTTTCTGGGTAAAGTATCCTAGGCCGTAGGGCTTTTCATTTCAGGACTTTGACTATATCTGCCTTCTGGCCTACAGAGTTTCTGTAGAGAAATGGGCTGACGGCATAGCAGACGTTCTTTGTTTTCATCTTGCCACCTTAGAATCCTCTCTGAATCTTTAAATTGTGCCCCTTTTACTATAATATGTCTTGGCGTAGGTCTGTTCAAGTTCATCTTGTTTGGAACCCTCTGTGCTCCTGTATCTGGATAGCTGTTTCCTTCTTTAGGTTTGAGAACTTTTCAGCCATACTTTCTTCAAATACTTTTCAATCCCTTTTTCTCTTTCTTCTCCTTATGGATTCTCTATTATGCATAGATTTGCACACTTTATGTTATCCCACGGGTCCCTTACTCTTTTCTTTTTAATTTATTTTAATTGGAGGCTAGTTGCTTTACAGTATCGTGGTGGTTTTTGACATACATTCACATGAATCGGCCAAGGCTATACATGTGTTCCCCATCCTGAGCCTCCCTCCCACCTCCCTCCCCATCCCATCCCTCAGGGTCATCCCAGTGCACCAGCCCTGAGCACCCTGTCTCATGCATCAAACCTGGACTGGCAATCTATTTCACATATGATAATATACATGTTTCAATGCTATTCTCTCAAATCATCCCACCTCGCCTTCTCTCACAGAGTCCAAAAGTCTGTTCTTTACATCTGTGTCTCTTGCTGTCTCGCATATAGGGTCATCATTGCCATCTTTCTAAATTCCATATATATGCGTTAATATACTGTATTGGTGTTTTCCTTTCTGGCTTACTTCACTCTGTATAATAGGCTCCAGTTTCATCCACCTCATTAGAACTGATTCAAATGTATTCTTTTTAATGGCTGAGTAACACTCCATTGTGTATATGTACCACAGCTTTCTTATCCATTCGTCTGCTGATGGACATCTAGGTTGTTTCCATGTCCTGACTATTATAAACAGTGCTGTGATGAGCATTGGGGTACACGTGTCTTTTTCAGTTCTGGTTTCCTCGGTGTGTATGCCCATCAGTGGAATTGCTGAGTCATATGGCAGTTCTATTTCCAATTTTTTAAGGAATCTCCACACTCTTCTCCACCGTAGCTGTACTAGTTTGCATTCCCACCAACACTGTAAGAGGGTTCCTTTTTCTCCACACCCTCTCCAGCATTTACTGTTTGTAGACTTTTGGATAGCAGCCATTCTGACTGGTGTGAGATGGTACCTCATTGTGGTTTTGAGTTGCATTTCTCCGATAATGAGTGATGTTGAGCATCTTTTCATGTGTTTGTTAGCCATCTGTATGTCTTCTTAGGGGAAATGTCTATTTTGTTCTTTGGCCCATTTTTTGATTGGGTCACTTATTTTTCTTGAATTGAGCTTCAGGAGTTGTTGTATATTTTTTAGATTAATTCTTTGTCAGTTGCTTCACTTGCTATTATTTTCTCCCATTCTGAAGGCTGTCTTTTTACCTTGCTCATAGTTTCCTTCGTTGTGCAAAAGCTTTTAATTTAATTAGGTCCCATTTGTTTATTCTTGCTTTTATTTCCATTACTCTGGGAGGTGGGTCATAGAGGATTCTGCTATGAATTACGTCAGAGCGTGTTTTGCCTGTGTTTTCCTCTAGGAGTTTTATAGATTCTGGTCTTCATTTAGATCTTTAATCCATTTTGAGTTTCCTTTTGTGTATAGAGTTAGAAAGTGTTCTAGTTTCATTCCTTTATAAGTGGTTGACCAGTTTTCCCAGCACCACTTGTTAAAGAGATTGTCTTTTCTCCATTGTATATTCTTGCCTCCTTTGTCAAAGATAAGGTGTCCATATGTGCGTGGATTTATCTCTGGGCTTTCTATTTTGTTCCACTGATCTATATTTCTGTCTTTGTGCCAGTACCATACTGTCTTGATAACTGTGGCTTTGTAGTGTAGCCTGAAGTCAGGCATGTTGATTCCTCCAGTTCCACTCTTCTTTCTCAAGATTGCTTTGGCTCCTTGACGTTTTTTGTATTTCCATGCAAATTGTGAAATTATTTGTTCTAGTTCTTTGAAAAATACCATTGGTAGCTGGATAAGGATTGCATTGAATCTATAGATTACTTTGGATAGTTTATTCATTTTCACTACATTGATTCTTCCAATCCATGAACATGGCATATTTCCCCATCTATCTGTGTCATCTTTGATCTCTTTCATCAGAGTTTTATAGTTTTCTATACATAGGTCTTTTGTTTTTTTAGGTAGCCTTGAGAACCCCATGAACAGTATGAAAAGGCAAAATGATAGGAGATGAAAGAGGAACTCCCCAGGTCAGTAGGTGCCCAATATGCTACTGGAGATCAGTGGAGAAATAACTCCAGAAAGAATGAAGGGATGAAGCCAAAGCAAAAACAATACCAAGCTGTGGATGTTACTGGTGATAGAAGCAAGGTCCGATGCTGTAAAGAGCAATATTGCATAGGAACCTGGAATGTCAGGTCCCTGAATCAAGGCAAATTGGAAGTGGTCAAACAAGAGATGGCAAGAGTGAATGTCAACATTCTAGGAATCAGTGAACTAAAATGGACTGGAATGGGTGAATTTAACTCAGATGACCATTATATCTACTACTGCGGGCAGGAATCCCTCAGAAGAAATGGAGTAGCCATCATGGTCAACCAAAGAGTCTGAAATGCAGTACTTGGACGCAATCTCAAAAAAGACAGAAATATCTCTGTTTCCAAGGCAAACCATTCAATATCAGAGTCATCCAAATCTACGCCCCGACCAGGAATGCTGAAGAAGCTGAAGTTGAAAGGTTCTATGAAGACCTACAAGACCTTTTAGAACTAACACCCAAAAAAGATGTCCTTTTCATTATAGGGGACTGGAATGCAAAAGTAGGAAGTCAAGAAACACCTGGGATAACAGGCAAATTTGGCCTTGGAATACAGAATGAAGCAGGACAAAGGCTAATAGAGTTTTGCCAAGAAAATGCACTTGTCATAGCAAACACCCTCTTCCAACAACACAAGAGAAGACTCTACACATGGACATCACCAGATGGTCAGCACTGAAATCAGATTGATTATATTCTTTGCAGCCAAAGATGGAGGAGCTCTATACAGTCAGCAAAAACAAGACCAGGAGCTGACTGTGGCTCAGATCATGAACTCCTTATGGCCAAATTCAGACCTAAATAGAAGAAAGTAGGGAAAACCACTAGACCATTCAGGTATGACCTAAATCAAATCCCTTATGATTATACAGTGGAAGTGACAAGTAGATTTAAGGGACTAGGTCTGATAGATAGAGTACCTGATGAACCATGGATGGAGGTTCATGACACTGTACAAGAAACAGGGATCAAGACCATCCCCATGGAAAAGAAATGCAAAAAAGCAAAATGGCTGTCTGGGGAGGCCTTACAAATAGCTGTGAAAAGAAGAGAAGGCAAAAGCAAAGGAGAAAAGGAAAGATAGAAGCATCTGAATGTAGAGTTCCAAAGAATAGCAAGAAGAGATAAGAAAGCCTTCCTCAGCAATCAATGCAAAGAAATAGAGGAAAACAACAGAATGGGAAAGACTAGAGATCTCTTCAAGAAAATTAGAGATACCAAGGGAACATTTCATGCAAAGATGGGCTCAATAAAGGACAGAAATGGCATGGACCTAACAGAAGCAGAAGATATTAAGAAGAGGTGGCAAGAATACACAGAAGAATTGTACAAAAAAGATCTTCACGACCCAGATAATCACAATGGTGTGATCACTGACCTGGAGCCAGACATCCTGGAATGTGAAGTCAAGTGGGCCTTAGAAAGCATCACTATGAACAAAGCAAGTGTAGGTGATGGAATTCCAGTTGAGCTATTCCAAATCCTGAAAGTTGATTCTGTAAAAGTGCTACATGCAATATGCCAGCAAATTTGGAAAACTCAGGAATGGCCACAGGACTGGAAAAGGTCAGTTTTCATTCCAATCCCAAAGAAAGGCAATGCCAAAGAATGCTCAAACTACCGCACAATTTCACTCATTACACATGCTAGTAAAGTAATGCTCAAAATTCTCCAAGCCAGGCTTCAGCAATACGTGAACTGTGAACTTCCTGAATTCAAGCTGGTTTTAGAAAAGGCAGAGGAACCAGAGATCAAATTGCCAACATCCGCTAGATCATGGAAAAAGCAAGAGAGTTCCAGAAAAACATCTATTTCTGCTTTATTGACTATGCCAAAGCTGTTGACTGTGTGGATCACAATAAACTGTGGAAAATTCTGAAAGAGATGGGAATACCAGACCACCTGACCTGCCTCTTGAGAAACCTGTATGCAGGTCAGGAAGCAACAGTTAGAACTGGACATGGAACAACAGACTGGTTCCAAATAGGAAAAGGAATACGTCAAGGCTGTATATTGTCACCCTGCTTATTTAACTTATATGCAGAGTACATCATGAGAAACACTGGGCTGGAAGAAACACAAGCTGGAATCAAGATTTCCAGAAGAAATATCAATAACCTCAGATATGCAGATGGCACCACCCTTATTGCAGAAAGTGAAGAGGAACTAAAAAGCCTCTTGATGAAAGTGAAAGAGGAGAGTGAAAAAGTTGGCTTAAAGCTCAACATTCAGAAAACAAAGATCATGGCATCCGGTCCCATCACTTCATGGCAAATAGATGGGGAAATAGTGGCTGACTTTATTTTGGGGGAGCTCCAAAATCATTGTAGATGGTGATTGCAGCCATGAAATGAAAAGACACTTCCTACTTGGAAGGAAAGTTACGACCAACCTAGACAGCATATTAAAAAGCAGAGACATTACTTTGCCAACAAAGATCCGTCTAGTCAAGGCTATGGTTTTTCCAGTTCTCATGTATGGATGTGAGAGTTGGACTATAAAGAAAGCTAAGCACCGAAGAATTGATGCTTTTGAACTGTGGTGTTGGAGAAGCCTCTTGAGAGTCCCTTGGACTGCAAGGAGATCCAACCAGTCCATCCTCAAGAAGATCAGTCCTGGGTGTTTATTGGAAGGACTGATGTTGAAGCTGAAACTCCAATCGATGGCCACCTGATGCGAAGGGCTGACTCATTTGAAAAGACCCTGATGCTGGGAAAGAGTCAGGGCAGGAGGAGAAGGGAACAACAGAGGATGAGATGGTTGGATGGCACTACTGACTCAATGGACATGGGTTTGTGTAGACTCCGGCAGTTGGTGATGAACAGGAAGGCTGGCGTGCTGTGGTTCATGGGGTCACAAAAAGTTGGACACAATTGAGCGACTGAACTGAACTGAACTGATTCCTAAGTATTTTATTCTTTTCATTTCAATGGTGAATGGAATTGTTTCCATAATTTCTCTTTCTATTTTCTCATTGTTAGTGTATAAGAATGTAAGGGATTTCTGTGGGTTACATTTATATCCTGCAACTTTACTACATTCATTGATTAGCTCTGGTAATTTTCTGGTGGAGTCTTTAGGGTTTTCTATGTAGAGGATCATGTCATCTGCAAACAGTGAGAGTTTTACTTCTGCTTGTCCCATCTGGATTCCTTTCATTTCTTTTTCTTCTCTGATTGCTGTGGCTAAAATTTCCGAAACTATGCTGAATAGTAGTGGTGAGAGTGGGCACCCTTGACTTGTTCCTGACTTTAGAGGAAATGCTTTCAAATTTCACCATTGAGGTTAATGACTGCTGTGATCATTATCTGCTTAATATGCTGATATATATCTGATCAATATGCTGCTTATCACATGCGGCTCTTATTATGCTGAGGCATGTTCCTACTATGCCTGATTTCTGGAGGGTTTTTATCATAAAGGGATGTTGAATTTTGTCAAGGGCTTTCTCTGCATCTATTGAGATAACCCTATGGTCTTTATTTTTGAATTTATTAATGTGGTGCATCACATTGATGGATTTGTGACTATTGAGGAATCCTCGCATCCCTGGGATAAAGCCCACTTGGTCATGGTGTATGAACTTTTTAATATGATGTTGGATTCTGTTTGCTAGGATGTGTTAAGGATTTTGGCATCTATGTTCATCAGTGACATTGGCCTGTAGTTTTGTGGCATCTGTGTCTGGTTTTGGTATTAGGGTGATGGTGGCCTCATAGAATGTTTGGAAGTGTCCCTTCCTCTTCGATTTTCTGGAAGAGTTTCAGTAGGGTAGGTATTAGCTCTTCTCTAAATTTTCGGTAGAATTCAGCCGTGAAGCCGTCTGGTCCTGGGCTTTTGTTTGCTGGAAGATTTCTGATTACAGTTTCAATTTCTGTGCTTGTGATGGATCTGCTAAGATTTTCTATTTCTTCCTGGTTCAGTTTTGGAAGTTATACTTTCCTAAGAATTTGTCCATTTCTTCCATGTTGTCCATTTTATTGGCATATCGTTGCGTATAGTAGTCTCTTATGATCCTTTGTATTTCTGTGATGTCGGTTGTGATTTCTCCATTTTCATTTCTAATTTTGTTGGTTTGCTTCTTCCCCCCTTTTTTTTTCTTGATGAATCTGGCTAATGGTTTGTCTATTTATTTACCTTCTGAAAGAAACAGCTTTTGGCTTTGTTGATTTTGGCTATGGTCTCCTTTTTTTCTTGTATTTATTTCTGCCCTAATTTTTATGATTTCTTTCCTTCTACTAACCCTGGGGCTTCACTTCTCCTTTTTCTAGTTGCTTTAGCTGTGAAGTTATGTTACTTACTTGATTTCTCTCCTGTTTCTTGAGGGAGGCTTGTACTGGTATGAACTTTCCGTTTAGCACTGCTTTTACTGAATCCCATAAGTTTTGGGTTGTTGTATTTTCATTTTGATTCCTTTTATGCATATTTTTATTTCTTTTTTTTCTTCTGTGATTTGTTGATTATTCAGAAGTGTGCTGTTTAGCCTCCATATATTTGTATTTTTAATAGTTATTTTCCTGTAGTTGACATCTAATCTTACTACACTGTGATCAGAAAAGATGCTTGAGATTATTTCAAGTTTTTTAATTTACCAAGGCTAATGGCCCAGGATGTGATCTATCCTGGAGAAGGTTCCGTGTGCACTTGAGAAAAAGGTGAAATTCATTGTTTTAGGGTGAAACGTCCTATAGATATCAATTAGGTCCAACTGGTCCATTGTATCATTTAAAGCTTGTGTTTCCTTGCTAAGTTTCTGTTTAGTTGATCTGTCCACAGGTGTGAGTGGGGTATTAAAGTCTCCCACTATTATTATGTTAATTTCCCCTTTTTATTGCGGTGCTCCTATGTTGGGTGCATATCTATTTATAATTGTTATATCTTCTTCTTGGATTGATCCTTTGACCATTATGTAGTGTCCTTCTTTGTCTCTTTTCATGGCCTTTGTTTCAAAGTCTATTTTATCTGATATGAGTATTGCTACTTCTGCTTTCTTTTGGTCTCCTTCTGCGTGAAATATCTGTTTCCAGCCCTTCACTTTCAGTCTGTATGTGTCCCTTGTTTCGAGGTGGGTCTCTTGTAGACACCATATATAGAGGTCTTGTTTTTGTATCCATTCAGCCAGTCTTTGTCTTTTGGATGGGGAATTCAGCCTATTTACATTTAAGGTAATTACTGATAAGTATGATCCCATTGCCATTTACTTTGTTGTTTTGGGTTCAAGTTTATAAACCTTTTCTGTGTTTCCTGTCTAGAGAAGATCCTTTAGCATTTGTTGGAGAGCTGGTTTGGTGGTGCTGAATTCTCTCAGCTTTTGCTTGTCTGTAAAGCTTTTGATTTCTCCATATTTGAATGAGATCCTTGCTGGGTACAGTAATACGGGTTGTAGGTTATTTTCTTTCATCACTTTAAATATGTCCTGCCATTCTCTTCTGGCTTGAAGAGTTTCTATTAAAAGATCAGCTGCTATCCTTATGGGGACCCCCTTGTGATCCCCAATTTTGTTGTTCTTCTCTTGCTGCTTTTAATAGTCGTTCTTTGTGTTTGACCTTCATTAATTTGATTAATATGTATCTTGTGGTGTTTCACCTTGGGTTTTTCCTGTTTGGGACTCTCTGGGTTTCTTGGACTTCAGTGGCTCTTTCCTTCCCCATTTTATGGAAGTTTTCAATTATTATCTCCTCAAGTATTTTCTCATGCTCTTTCTTTTTGTCTTCTTCTTCTGGGACTCCTATGATTCAAATGTTGGGGCACTTAACATTGTCCTTAGGGTCTCTGAGGCTGTCCTCGTTTCTTTTAATTCTTTTTCCTTTTTTCGTCTCTGCTTCATTTACTTCACTGTTCTACCTCCCACCTCACGTATCCTCTCTTCTGCCTCAGATATTCTGCTGTCGGTTCCCTGCAGAGTGCTCTTGATCTCAGTTGTTGCATAAATATTCATGATTGATTGACGCTTTTTTATCTCTCCGAGGTCCTTGTTAAACTTTCCTTGCATCTTCTCAGTCCTTGTCTCCAGACTATTCATCTGCAACTCCATTTTGTTTTCAAGATTTTGGATCATTTTTACTATCATTACTCTGAATTCTTGTTCAGGTAGACTCCCTATCTCCTCCTCTTTGGTTTGGTTTGGTGGGCTTTTGTCATGTCCCTTTGCCTGCTGAATTTTTCTCTGCTTTTTCATCTTTTTAGGTTGCTGTGTTTGGGGTGGCCTTTCCTCTTACTGCTTTTCTAGGGTTTTTTCTGTTTTGGGGGGGCAGGGCTGGCTTTCTCTGTGCTCTTTAAATTGGATACCTTTCATTAGTCTATCTTCCAGGTCACTTATTCTTTCTTCTACTGGATTCATCCTGCTATTCATTGCCTTGAGCACAGTATTCATCTCAGCAAAGGAATTTTCTAATTTTTCTTGCTCCTCCTTGAGTTTTTAATTTCTTTTAACAGTAATCTGCCTTTCTGTTGATAGCCTTTCATAATTCCTTCAGTATTTTCATTACTTCCTTTTTGAACTTGGTGTCCTTAGGCTCAAGAGGTCTGACTCATTGTTTACCCCTTCTGGGGAATTCTTTTGGTCTTTTATGTGGGAATGGTTTCTCTGATTCTTCATTTTGCTCATATTTCTGCCAGTCTGTGAGTTTAGGAAAAACAGTTGTCTACAGTGGTCTTCGTGGGCTATTTTATAAGGGAGTAGCCTGCGTGGGTTTAATATACTTTGGTGCAAAGGCTGTTTTCAGTGTGAATGCCTGCCGTCCCTTTCCACAGTGTGTGCAGGCCGTCAGTCATCCCCTTGACAGGAGGTGTGCACTGGGCATTGAGCAAGGTTTCCCCTCACTCTGTGGGTGTCACAGCCCTGTTGGGGAAAAGTCTTTGCCCTCGCTGTTGGAGTAGAGGCCCTCAGATCTGTTTCTGAGCTGCATTTGTGATCTGTGGCGGGAGGTAGGTGTGACTGGAGCATCGCCACTGGAGAGCAGCCACCGAGTGCTCCTCCTCTGGAGCTGTTCATCGGGGAGTGTGCGGTGCTGTGTCACCCGTCACCCGAGGTGACAGCTCACAAAGCACACCTCTGCTGGCACTGCGCCTGGCCCCTCCTCATTGGTGGGAACGCTGGCCACCTACCCTGGTGTCCCTCAGTCATTGTTTTCACAAGGCCACCAGCTCAGATCTGCTGAAGGCAGGCTCCAGGAACACAGCAGTTGTGCGCCTGGACCTACCATGGAGGCAGCTCAGAGCCAGACCCAGCCCAGTACTGGCACACACGCACCTACACAGCCCACAGCTGCCAAGAACAGACCTTTCCAGCTTCCGGAGAACCTGCTGTCCACCTGGATGACCTACAGCTGCTGAGTTCACAAAGACGGCCATGGTGATAAATTCACAGCTCACAGCCATGGGAGGCAATCTCAGCCCTGCTTCCTAAGTCAAACAGACCCTGGGGCTCAATTGTGGTTTCACCCCACCTCCATGAGTGGGCAACCCACTGTGTCTGCTCCTGGAGCCTGCCGAGGCAGCAGCAGCTGAGACGTACACTCCTGAACCTGCCACTGTGGTCCTGTTGAGCACAGCCCCAAACTGCCAAGGTGCTATCCTGTTGATCACATCCCAGACCCTACCAAGGTGGTGTCCTGTTGGGCGAACCCTGGAGCCCACCACAGTAGTGTCCGATCAGGCACACTCTATAACCCACCAAGGTGGTGCCCTGTGGGGCTCACCCAGAACCTATCAAGGTGGTGTCTTGTGGGGCACATCCTACAACTCGCCAAGGTGGTGTCCTGTCGGGCAAACCCTGGAGCCCTCCGTGATGATATCCTGTCGTACATATCCAAAAGCCCACGAGGTGGTGTCCTGTGAGGCACACACTAAAACCCATCAAGGTGGTGCCCTGTGGGGCTCACCCTAGAACCCACCAAGGCAGTGTCCTGTGCAGCACATGGGGAACAAGGTCGCTAAGGCATGTCTTGCCCAATCATTCACACGCCTCTCACCAATGGTGCTTTGCTTCTAAGGCAGCTCCAGACCTCTTCCATGTACTCCCCTGATTGCAGCCGTACCACACTCCTGACCCTTCAAGTTGTCTCTGTGCTGCCAACACCACTTCTCTTCCTGAGTCCTCTAAAGCCCAAGTTTCATCCCTCAGTTCCTGCCACACACCTCCTGCCACAGGGAGCTGGTGTGGCTCCAAGCAGAAGCAGTACCACCAGCATAAAAGCAGCTGGCCATAAGTAGGCTGACTGTGGCAGGTCAGTTATGGTGGAGGACGGTGGGGGGGGGCACCTTTGGATGTGAAAGCCAACTCATCACCACACCTTCAAGGGGAATCGTCCTGTTGTGGGAGCTGAGCATGCCACGTTATCTGGTTCTGTCCATCCTGAGACCTCATCCACAGGACAGCCACTTTCCCCAGCACGGTGTGGGTGGTCAGTCAGGACCCATGGGCACTGGGAGCCATCCAAGGATTCCAATGGCGCTTGGCTCTTCTCCTGGCCCTTCCCTTTACCATTGGCTGCAAATTTATGGTGGCAGGAGTCTGTGGGAACGATGAAGGAGAAGTTCACAGCAGGAAAGAACCTCAAAATCCAAGTCATGACTGCCCTCAGGAGAAAAGCTGGAAAACTACCTCAAACACACTTAAGACTTGGCAAAGCGAACTACTGAATGAAAAGAAATTCACGCAAATTCCTGCAAACTAATGAGTGTACGCACACTCGTGCAAGCAAGTGCACACAGCAATGACAGGGCCCCCTGTTAGGTGCCCCTCCCTGTCCTATCAGTGAGGGGGAGTGCCCACACCCTAGGCCCCACCTAGGGCTGTGGATCCCCCCTGAGGACTGTTGCCCAAGCATTGGCCTTGGCCTGATGTATGTAACCTTAGGGCAAAGGAGGCTTCGTGAAGGGGGTATCGTGGTCACTGAGACCCTGCTAAATGTGCAGGTCATTGTACTGAAGGGATAAGCATGTCCCACGGTCAGGGGGATTCTGCCCCAGGATCTGAGCCCCGGGGCTCCTGCCCTGTCACTGAAAACCCATCCACGTTGCTCACACCCTTTCCCTGGCAGCTCACATGGCAGCCAATCTGTCCAGGCAGAAAGAAGAGGCTAGGACAAGGCACTCAGAAACAACTCTACCTCCCTGGAATCTCCCAGAGGAGAGCATTCCCAGGTCCCGGGGTGCTGTGGATGCAGCATCGTTCTGAACATGGAGGTGTGGAAGCAGCAGGGCTCCCCTTCCTGCATGAACAGCCAGGCTGCAGTAGGGGTGACTTGCTGCTGCTCTTCCTTCCTGCCGCAGGGCTGAGGAGAGGGCCCGTCATGCTTCCAGCCGTGGCAGCCGGCCCATAGTCCTGAGGGAATGGCCAAGACGCCCTCAGAGACACAGCCCGCCCCCATACCCTCAGCCTTGAGCAAGCTCCCACCCCGTCTCCGCACTTGTGAGGAGGCCAGCCAGCCTTGTCGTCCCAGTGAAGGTCAGGCCTCTGTCACCTGCAGCTGGAGGTGTCCTTCCCTTGGAGTACCATGGCACCCCTGGTCAGTGTCCTTCTCCCAGGACCGTAGGGACTTGGGAGACGTCTCAAAGCTTTAACCCCCCAACTGCCTCTTCTGGGCTGTAGGGGCGTAGGGCAAACAAGCCTGTGGACACAAGAATCTTTGGTTACTTCCTTGAAATTTCCTTTTGAAACTTACAGCATGTGTTGGTTCCCCTCCCCCACCCCACCTTTAAAAACTTTCTTAGCTGTTAACTTTTCCTCTGGTTTTTACCTCCTTTGCTCACCCCCTTGGGTGTCACTGGAAGGTTCCCACAGACTTCTTTTTCCCTTTGGTGACTTCTTGCACATGTTCATTTATCAACTGAGGCAGCAATAGCCCTGGTATAGCTTCTGACCTAATCAATGAAGTGTCAAGACTTTTTCCTCTTGTGTGTTTGCCCATAAGGACCCACCTTCTGAACAAGTGTCCAGAACAGTTTCTGTCCATGAGGGGATGCCCTCAGAAGCAGCATCTCACATACAAGCACTCTCCCCCACAAACTCAAGGAAGGTCTTTGCTGCTGCTGAGTTGCTTCAGTCGTGTCCGACTCTGAGCGACTCCATAGACGGCAGCCCACCAGACTCCCACGTCCCTGGGGTTCTCCAGGCAAAAACACTGGAGTGGGTTGCCATTTCCTTCTCCAATGCATGAAAGTGAAAAGTGAAAGTGAAGTCGCTCAGTTGTGTCCGACTCTTAGCGACCCCATGGACTGCAGCCCACCAGGCTCCTCCATCCAAGGGATTTTCCAGGCAAGAGTACTGGAGTAGGGTGCCATGGTCTTTATCACTTGTCAAATCTCACCACATCCAGGACATCCGGTCTACCTCAGTGCAGGCTCTAGGAAACAAGGTCCTAGAGTGGGATTCACTCACCAAGTCTGCAGGGTTTGGAGAGCCCTGGGCCCACTCACAGCCCCCACCCCAGGCAAGGTCTCTGATCACCCAAGCAGATGTCATCTCTGTCTTCTCCATCTCCTGAACGCTGTGAGCCAGAATTTCAAGGAGCTGAGACCTCCCTCCCATCACAGCTCACCCAGTGGTCTTCCCCTCTGCCATGGACATCAAGGCCCAAGAACCCTTGTAGCTCACTGGCTATTTTCAGAAGCAATTGCATGGATGTGCCCTGACTCTAATGAGGCAGCTGATGACCAGGGCAACCTTTCCTCCTGCCTCAGGGGTCAAGTTCTCAACTGGACTCCACATCCTGCTTAGGGCAGCCCAGTCAAGGACACCTTCACACCTCATGCTCCAGAGTGGGGTAGGTCACCCACCCTCCAGAGTGGTGTGGGCGGAAGACAGAGACTGACTCAGCATCGCCAGCGGGCCTGGTTCCAGCTGCTCCATCACGGATCCAGACGCGCCACCTGGCAAGTTGCTGGGGCACACGCCTGTAGCATCCTGTCCTTTCTCTGGTTTGAGGAGGGTGGGGGCAGGACGGGATCCCAGAACTCAGCCACGGAATGCCATAGAAGGAGCCCAGCCTGGGCATGAACACAGCCAGTCTGCAAGCTCTGGACCTGCCACCCCTGCACTTACCCAAGCTCTGCACACCATTGCTGGGAAGAGGCCATTGTGGGGTGGAGGGGGGAGGCAGGCCAGACTCTGAAGGGCTCAAAAAGTCAAAGCCATATCCTGTCACTCGTGGGGGCCAGACAAGGGCAGGGCTGCCGCCCACACAGGGCCCACCACGCTGTGACCTGGCTGATCCTGTGCCAGCAGGGCCCCGGCTGCCTGGGGCTGGAGATGCAAGTCCAGTGAGAGGGTCTGGCAGGGCACCGCGGGCACCTCCCCTCCCCCAAGCAGGAACCAGAGACGCAGGAGGGCCACAGCAGTTATTTCCTGGAGGGCCTGGGGCAGCCACATCCCCCATTTCCTGAAAGGGAGACACGAGGCCCCAGAGCCAAAACCAGGTCTATCAACAAGCCCCCCATCCTTCAGCCTCTTTGCTCGGCACACAGGTGGTGGTGGTGGTTTAGTCGCTAAGTCGTGTCCGACTCTTTGCGACCCCAAGGACTCTCGCCTGCCAGGCTCCTCTGTCCGTGGGATTCTTCAGGCAAGAATACTGGAGCTGGTTGCCATTCCCTTCTCCAGGGGATCTTCCCAACCCGGGAATCAAACCTGGGTCTTCTGCTTGCAGGCAGATTCTTGACTGACTGAGCGATGGGCACCCAGGTGGATGAATTAAAGCTTAGCTGGCAGTCCAAGTCCCTTTAAGGAGTGGGTGTACTTTCTCGCTCATGCTTTCCTTAAGCCTGTGCAGCAGAGTATCTTGCCTGAGAACTGGCCTTTCGTTAGGAGCTAATGATCACACGGCACAATGTCTTACTCATGGAAATGCTTTTCTGAGGCTCTATGTTAATGCTTATTGAGTCTTGCCTGGGGACCTATTTCTCAAGACTTGTATCCCTGATTACACAGCAACGGGATAGATCTCACCCAGAGACGTGCCCAGAACTCCCCGGCTAACCTCGTATGAACTTATCTCAGGACGTGTGCCTTGGGAAAGGGTCTGGTGGAGCTCTTACAACCTTGAGGCATGCTTCTTGCCTGTTCTCAGCAGCCAGTTGCGAAGTATTTAAGACTGAACTAGGCCGGTACTCTCCTACCCTCTCCTGATGTCTGTCAGAAGCTCTTTCTGTCACTTTCACTGCACTTCTGGAAGCACAGTGCACTTTTCTCCCATTCTGAAGGCTGTCTTTTCACCTTGCTGATAGTTTCCTTTGATGTGCAGAAGATTTTAAGGTTAATTAGGTCCCATTTGTTTATTTTTGCTTTTATTTCCAATATTCTGGGAGGTGGGTCATAGAGGATCCTGCTGTGATGTATGTCAGAGAGTGTTTTGCCTATGTTCTCCTCTAGGAGTTTTATAGTTTCTGGTCTTACGTTGAGATCTTTAATCCATTTTGAGTTTATTTTTGTGTATGGTGTTAGAAAGTGGTCTAGTTTCATTCTTTTACAAGTGGTTGACCAGATTTCCCAGCACCACTTGTTAAAGAGATTGTCTTTAATCCATTGTATATTCTTGCCTCCTTTGTCAAAGATAAGGTGTCCATATGTGCGTGGGTTTATCTCTGGGCTTTCTATTTTGTTCCATTGATCTATATTTCTGTCTTTGTGCCAGTACCATACTGTCTTGATAACTGTGGCTTTGTAGTAGAGCCTGAAGTCAGGTAGGTTGATTCCTCCAGTTCCATTCTTCTTTCTCAAGATCGCTTTGGCTATTCGAGGTTTTTTGTATTTCCATACAAATTGTGAAATTATTTGTTCTAGCTCTGTGAAGAATACTGTTGGTAGCTTGATAGGGATTGCATTGAATCTATAAATTGCTTTGGATAGTATACTCATTTTCACTATATTGATTCTTCCAATCCATGAACATGGTATATTTCTCCATCTATTAGTGTCCTCTTTGATTTCTTTCACCAGTGTTTTATAGTTTTCTATATATAGGTCTTTAGTTTCTTTAGGTAGATATATTCCTAAGTATTTTATTCTTTCCATTGCAATGGTGAATGGAATTTTTTCCTTAATTTATCTTTCTGTTTTCTCATTATTAGTGTATAGGAATGCAAGGGTTTTCTGTGTCTTGATTTTATATCCTGCAACTTTACTATAGTCATTGATTATTTCTAGTAATTTTCTGGTGGAATTTTTAGGGTTTTCTATGTAGAGGATCATGTCATCTGCGAATAGTGAGAGTTTTACTTCTTCTTTTCCAATTTGGATTCCTTTTATTTCTTTTTCTGCTCTGATTGCTGTGGCCAAAACTTCCAAAACTATGTTGAATAGTAATGATGGAAGTGGGCACCCTTGACTTGTTCCTGACTTTAGAGGAAATGCTTTCAATTTTTCACCATTGAGGGTAATGTTTGCTGTGGGTTTGTCATATATAGCTTTTATTATGTTGAGGTATGTTCCTTCTATTCCTGCTTTCTGGAGAGTTTTATCATAAATGGATGTTGAATTTTGTCACAGGCTTTCTCTGCATCTATTGCGATAATCATATGGTTTTTATTTTTCAGTTTGTTAATGTGGTGTATTACATTGATTGTTTTGCGTATATTGAAGAATCCTTGCATCCCTGGGATAAAGCCCACTTGATCATGGTGTATGATCTTTGTAATGTGTTGTTGGATTCTGACTGCTAGAATTTTGTTAAGGATTTTTGCATCTATGTTCATCAGTGATATTGGCCTGTAGTTTTCTTTTTTTGTGGGATCTTTGTCAGGTTTTGGTGTTAGGGTGATGGTGGCCTCATAGAATGAGTTTGGAAGTTTACCTTCCTCTGCAATTTTCTGGAAGAGTTTGAGCAGGATAGGTGTTAGCTCTTCTCTAAATTTTTGGTAGAATTCAGCTGTGAAGCCGTCTGGACCTGGGCTTTTGTTTGCTGGAAGATTTTTGATTACAGTTTCAATTTCCGTGCTTGTGATGGGTCTGTTAAGATTTTCTATTTCTTCCTGGTCGAGTTTTGGAAAGTTGTACTTTTCTAAGAATTTGTCCATTTCTTCCACGTTGTCCATTTTATTGGCATATAATTGTTGATAGTAGTCTCTTATGATCCTTTGTATTTCTGTGTTGTCTGTTGTGATCTCTCCATTTTCGTTTCTAATTTTGTTGATTTGATTTTTCTCCCTTTGTTTCTTGATGAGTCTGGCTAATGGTTTGTCAATTTTATTTATCCTTTCAAAGAACCAGCTTTTGGCTTTGTTGATTTTTGCTATGGTCTCTTTTGTTTCTTTTGCATTTATTTCTGCTCTAATTTTTAAGATTTCTTTCCTTCTACTAACCCTGGGGTTCTTCATTTCTTCCTTTTCTAGTTGCTTTAGGTGTAGAGTTAGGTTATTTATTTGACTTTTTTCTTGTTTCTTGAGGTGTGCCTGTATTGCTATGAACTTTCCCCTTAGGACTGCTTTTACCGTGTCCCACAGGTTTTGGGTTGTTGTGTTTTCATTTTCATTCGTTTCTATGCAAATTTTGATTTCTTTTTTGATTTCTTCTGTGATTTGTTGGTTATTCAGCAGCGTGTTGTTCAGCCTCCATATGTTGGAATTTTTAATAGTTTTTCTCCTGTAATTGAGATCTAATCTTACTGCATTGTGGTCAGAAAAAATGCTTGGAATGATTTCTATTTTTTGGAATTTACCAAGGCTAGCTTTATGGCCCAGGATGTGATCTATCCTGGAGAAGGTTCCATGTGCGCTTGAGAAAAAGGTGAAATTCATTGTTTTGGGATGAAATGACCTATAGATATCAATTAGGTCTAACTGGTCTATTGTATCGTTTAAAGTTTGTGTTTCCTTGTTAGTTTTCTGTTTAGTTGATCTATCCATAGGTGTAAGTGGGGTATTAAAGTCTCCCACTATTATTGTGTTATTGTTAATTTCTCCTTTCATACTTGTTAGCATTTGTCTTACATACTGCGGTGCTCCCATGTTGGGTGCATATATATTTATAATTGTTATATCTTCCTCTCGGATTGATCCTTTGATCATTATGTAGTGACCTTCTTTGTCTCTTTCCACAGCCTTTGTTTTAAAGTCTATTTTATCTGATATGAGTATTGCTACTCCTGCTTTCTTTTGGTCCCTATTTGCATGGAAAATCTTTTTCCAGCCCTTCCCTTTCACTCTGTATGTGTCCCCTGTTTTGAGGTGGGTCTCTTGTAGACAACATATGTAGGGGTCTTGTTTTTGTATCCATTCAGCCAGTCTTTGTCTTTTGGTTGGGGCATTCAACCCATTTACGTTTAAGGTAATTACTGATAAGTATGATCCCGTTGCCATTTACTTTATTGTTTTGGGTTTGAGTTTATACACTATTTTTGTGTTTCCTGTCTAGAGAATATCCTTTAGTATTTGTTGGAGAGCTGGTTTGGTGGAGCAGAATTCTCTCAGCTTTTGCTTGTCTGAAAAGCTTTTGATTTCTCCTTCATACTTGAATGAGATCCTTGCTGGGTACAATAATCTGGGCTGTAGGTTATTTTCTTTCATCATTTTAAGTATGTCCTGCCATTCCCTCCTGGCTTGAAGAGTTTCTATTGAAAGATCAGCTGTTATCCTTATGGGAATTCCCTTGTGTGTTATTTGTTGTTTTTCCCTTGCCGCTTTTAATATTTGTTCTTTGTGTTTGATCTTTGTTAATTTGATAAATATGTGTCTTGGGGTGTTTCTCCTTGGGTTTATCCTGTTTGGGATTCTCTGGGTTTCTTGGACTTGGGTGATTATTTCTTTCCCCATTTTAGGGAAGTTTTCCACTATTATCTCCTCAAGTATTTTCTCATGGTCTTTCTTTTTGTCTTCTTCTTCTGGAACCCCTATGATTCGAATGTTGTAGCGTTTAATATTGTCCTGGAGGTCTCTGAGATTGTCCTCATTTCTTTTAATTCGTTTTTCTTTTATCCTCTCTGATTCTCAAGCACCTTTCAAGGGCCGGATGACTACCTGGTGTGCGAAGTCCAGCACCCCAAGGGAGGAAAGACCGTTGGAACCGTGAGGGTGGTCCCCAGAGGTGAGCCAGGCTCCGCCCATGGCCGGGGTGGGGGTGGGACCAGGGGAGCCCACGTCCGCCCTTCCTGTCCACCTTGCAGCCCCTCCCCCAGGGCACAGCGCATTCTGACCCTCACCTGCTCCCTGCTCCTCTGGTTTCAGCATCGACTCCAACCCCGACCACTTCAGTGCCTTCTCTGATATCCGGGTCAGAGGGCTCCATCAAGGCCGTCAGCACGCAGAGCAGCCCAGGTGAGCAGCCCCACCCACGCACACCTGTCTGCCCGTCCCTCCGCTGCCCCTTCAGGCCGCCCTCGAAGACTTCTCTGTTGAGTCCTTAAGTCACACCTTGAGCCAGGAAGTCACACCTGAACTCAGGGGCACCGACTGTGGGCCAGGCCCGGGCTCGGCACTGCCAGATGCCACCTCAGGCCCCTGTGTGGCCCTCAGCCCCTCGTGAACGGGTGAGGTGCCCAGATCACACTGGGAGGCGAATGGTGAGAGGGAGGCCCACAGGCCAGCTCTGGACTCCCCTGGTCCAGCCCACACAAGGAACTGAGTGTGGAGCTGAGACCCTCACAGACACTGTGCCACCTGCCAGGCTGCCCTGCCCCCAACCTGCACCTGGCTCCAGCTTCTCTGAGTGCCGGGCACCCAGCTGGGGCCCAGAGTCACCCCTCACCCTGGATGCACCCCTGGCCCAGACCAGGAGCTGCTGGAGGGAGCTGGGCAGTTCCCTCACTGGCCCCCGGGCCACTGGCGACCCTCCAAAGGGGACTATGGCTGTGATGTCTCCCTGGGTGGCCAGGGGTCTCTGGGGAGAGGGCCGGCCTGGGGCCAGGCGGGTGCCGCTGGCCAGCCCTCAACCCCACCGCTCCCACACCAAGACCCCCACACCTCTCCTCCCCCTCCCCGCAGAGTGTCAGAACCACACCCAGGCCCCCAGCGTCCACCTGCTGCCCCCAACCCCCCAGGGCCTCTGGCTCCTGGACAAGGCCGAGTTCACCTGCCTGGCCACGGGGGAGGCCCCGCTGGATGCCTGCTTCTCCTGGGAGGTGAATGGGCAGCCCCACGGCGGGGCCTTGGAGGAGGGACCCACCTGGCACATGAACAGCTCCTGGAGCCAGAGCAGCCGCCTGGCCCTGCCCAGGTCCCTGTGGGCCTCAGGCTCCAACGTCACCTGCACACTGAGTGGCCCCTGCCTGCGGTCACCGGTGACCCTGATGGCTCAGAGAGAACATGGTGAGGGCAGCCGCGGGCCCCACGGCACCCCGGCCACCTCCTTCCCCCGGGGACCCACCCCCTGGAGCCCCAGCTCGAGAGCATAACGCGGCTTCTCCCCGCAGCCGCCTCAGTGCCCGGCAATCTGACCCTCCGCACTGTGACCGCGCCTGGCCCCTTCTCCCATGCCTGGCTCCTGTGCGAGGTGTCCGGCTTCTCACCCGTGGACATCCTCCTCACGTGGCTGGAGAGCCAGCAAGAAGTGGAGCCTTCCCAGTTTGCCACGGCGCACACCACGGCCCAGGCTGGGCGTGCCTCATCCCACACCTGGAGTGTCCTGCGTGTCTCCAGCCCCCTGGACCACGCGGGGGCCACCTACACCTGTGTGGTCAGCCACGAGGCCTCCCGGACGCTCCTCAATGGCAGCTGCAGCCTGGACACTGGTGGTGAGTCACACGGGCCTGGGGCTCCATCTGAGCGGCCAGGACACGGGGAGGGGAGTGAGGGGCAGGCGTCCAGCCCACCCAGTGGGGGGGCCGGCAGGGAAGGTGTCCGACGGGGGCCCGAGGCAGTGGGCACTGGGAGAGGAAGGCTAGGCTTGCCCAGGGTCCAGGACCTAGCCTGCAGGCCTGAGCTGCTGTGGGCCCCACACTGAGTGGGGAAGACATGCAGACCACAGCCCAGGCGCTGACACCTCGCGAGAGACGGGCCTCGCATGGTGTGCCCTGAAGGCCACGCAGGGTGCCCGGGGGGCCGCCGCAGCATGCCCACACCCACCCCCGCCATGCGCCCCCCAGCAGGCCCCCCGCCCACACCCCTGCCCCACACACCCCGTAGGGCCTCCTTCTTTAGACCCAGCCTAGCCTCACGCCGAAATGGCCGCCTGACACAGCCCGGGCACTGTGCAGCCTCGAGTCACAGGACACTCTGAACCGGCCTCCCCCAGAGGCTTGACCCAAACTTCCCACTTTCCTGTGGGAGCCAAAGCTACGTCCAGCAGCCAGGGCCACACTCTGTACAGGGCGAGTGGCAGAGGCTGCGGGAGGCCGGGCCAGACCCCAGGGCCCCTGAGGGGCGGGGGAACAGCCCCGCTCCAGGGACCGCAGCCGGCACCAGCCCCGGCCCCAGGGCTGACCAGCCGCTGGGCCTTCCCTGGCGGGCCCTCCTCCAGACCAGAGGAGGACGGCCAGAGCCGCTCCCTGTAAGGCAGCCTGGGTCTCCACAGCCGGAACAGCAGCTCCTCCTCGCTGGGCCAGCTGCCCCCCACTTCTAGCACTGCTGCCTGAGGGGCCTGCTGCTCTCCTTGAAGGACTTCCACGGCCCCCCAACCCACCCCGTCCACCTGCATCTGAAGGCCACCCCTCCGTCTCGATTCCAGGCCCAGCCCACCGCCACTGCCCTCTTCTCAAAGGAGGCCACTCGCAGCTCGGCCCAGGCCGGCAGCTGTGGTGGTCATTCTCACAAAGTAGCAGCTGGAAGGCTCCCCCGGGGGCCCCTGGCCTCTGCTTCCTGGTCCTGCTCTGGGGCCCCAGGCTCCTCAACCACGGGCCGCATCTCCCGAAAGCCTGCGTCAGCCCGGCCCCCCAGACTGCAGCCGGGGCCCTCTGCCCTCTGTCATCACAGAAGCCAAGACACCCGCCCAAGTCCTGCGCCCCTCGAATCGGCCCCTTCTGTCCGAAGACCCCACCCCAGTCCTCCTGTCCCTGCCGGTCTCACGGCCCAGGGCTGTCCCCCTTCAGCCCACCCTCCTCTCAGCTGCCAAGGTGACCTTCAAACACCCATCAAAGTTCTGCTTCCACGTAGGATGTAGAAGCCAGTAGGTCAGCCACTCTGGTGGTAACAAAAGGTCAATGCCAAATAAACCGTAAAAATCATGTTTATTTAAAGTCTCAGACGAGCCGAGGACTCAGTGTCCAACTGGCCCAAATCCTTAGGTCAGAAGAGGCTGCTGGCAGGTATCCTTATCCTCAACACAGGCGGACAGAGGCCTGGGCATCCGTAAGACGAGAGGGACGTGACGGAACCAGCCAGGGTTTAGTTCCCACACAGGCTGGCCCAGGGTGTGGGTACAGGCTAGCCCCCGAAAAATCCCCTGGGCCCATGACCCTCCACCCAGGGATTCTGCTGTGAGCAGCCCCTGAGAGCAGGTGGGGCCACAGCAGGAGAGGTCCAGGCTCAGAGCCTTTCCCGCCAGGAGGACGGGCCTCACCCCACTCCCACGCCAGGAGCCAGTAGCCAAGGAACCCGCCACCCAGCCCAACTCAACTCCTGGTGAAAACACAGCTCCTCACCCTCCCTGCCCGACAGAGGAGAGTGCGCTCACTCCACAGAAAGTATACGTGGGTCATCAACTTCACGCTCACTTTCTGTCTGTGCACCATGGCCGGCGTGCAATCAAAATTCCCTCGGCGTGCAAAGAAGCAGAAAACCTTCACCGTAGTCAGTATGAAAACAGCAAATAAAGCTAGACCGCGGGTGACCCAGACCTTGTGCTGAAAACAATTGCGATCGAGCTCTCGGCTTAAGCTGTGTGGGTGGCTCCTGTTGCCTTGAGAAAAACGTCCGACCCCACAGTTTCACGGGCTCTTCCCAAAGGGCTGCCCCAGCAGAGACAGGTGAAGGGGCGTGACCTTTCTCGCCTGCAGTTCTTCTCAACGTGGCCTCTCCAACCCGAGCTCTTTCCCGCCTTCTCACCCCGGCAGCTCCTGCCTGTCATTCACACGAGCTCTCCTGTGCGTCTGAGAAGACCTCCCTGACTCCATGGCTGGGCCATGGGGCAGCCGGGACCCCTGGCCTTTACCCGAACGGAGCTCATCCAGGGGGTCCTGTCATCGCATTTAGCTGCCTCACCGGCCCCAGACCACTCACCCCTGCATTCCATGTGTCTAGGACAGGTTCCTTCAGGTTCTCCATGGCAAAGGGCTGCTGCCTTTGAAAAATTTTCCAATGAATCATGGATCCATACCATTGCAGAACACAATATGAACTCATTAGCGGACAACTGAGACAAACGGAAACCACGATGCATCGCTGTTTCATCATTAGATCCCACAGAGGGCGAGCACAGTCTCCATGCTTACTTCCTGTGCCCTGACCAGTGGTTCGTGGACGGCAGCCCTGCAGAGCCCACCTCCCACACCTCTGGTCAGGCTCAAGGCGGACCCCCAGGGAATGAATGCTCATGGAAAGAGGGACTAGGAAGTCCGGGCCGGGTGATGGGTCCCGGGACTTAGCACTTCCTCCCTGCCCCGGGCCCTCCCACTGGACTGGAGCGCGGCTCCACACGAGGGTTCTGAGCTGGCCGGCCCATCCTGCCCCGGCCCCCACCCCAGGTGCAGCAGGACTGACTTCTGAGGCACAGACTGGGCCCTGGCTTAAAGCCTCTGGTTCCCAGCCTCGACCTGCCCGGGCCTCCTGTGGACACCTCAACCAGCTCCCCGCTGCAGTACGCAAGGCTCCCGTCTACTGTCCCGACTCAGGGCCCTCGTGACACCGTTCCTCCTGCTGGGACACCGCCCGGCCTCACCTTTCACCCTCACACAGCAGCTGCTTCTACGAGAGGCTGTCGCTGCAGGCTGCAGGGCGGGGCCTGAGGATCCACATCGGCATCAGGGCTGCCCACCCGCCGCCCGCACTCATGCTGGCATGAAGGCCGGCTTCAGGCCATCTGCCCCACTGTGCTTGTGCCCCATGCAGCTCTGTGCCCCATCGGGCCCTGTGACCCCTCTATGCCCCGTCGGGCCCTCTGACCCCTCTGTGCCCCATCAGGCCCTGTGACCTCTCTGTGCCCCGTCGGGCCCTGTGACCCCTCTGTGCCCCATCCGTGCCCCGCAGGGAGAAGGTTGTTCACACGGGGCCCCTAACGCCACTGGAGCCGTGTGGGGGGCTGTGGCCGTGCCCCACGGGCAGACTTCTTGTGGTCAGCAGCCTGCCGTGTGCTGGGGTGGGCGTGGGTCAGCCCTCAGCAGCGCCCACTCCCCCACAGGTCTGGCCACCTGGCCACCGTGGAGCCAGGACGAGAGCAGCGATGACGGCACGGATGTGGAGGATGCCAGCCCACTCTGGCTCACCTTCCTGGCCCTCTTCCTCGTCACTGTGGTCTACGGCGGCTTCGTCACCTTCATCAAGGCAGGTGGCCCGGGCAGGTGGGGCCCTATGTCCAGAGCCAGGGCCCCTAGGGTTGGCCAGGATCTCTGAGGGAGCCACCCACTCAGCCCTGGATAGGACGGGCACTAGGACTTACTCCCCAGGGTCACGGGGACGTGGGGTCCCCAGCTCGGCTGCCCAGGGGCCCTGGGTCTCAGAGCCCCAGCCCCTTCCTGACCCCGGGGCTTTTGCTGCAGGTGAAGTAGCCCCGGAGAGCAGACGCCGGGTCCACACGGACAGAACCTGGCCTCCACACCACCCACTGCTCCCAGAGGGCAGAGGAGCCCACACTGGACCCCACCCTGCGCACAGAGGCCGTGGAGCCCCACACTCGGTCCACCACAGAGCTCAGCCCCCAGACCAAGAGGAGGGCATCATGGTGCAGAGAGGGGGCCCCAGGCTGGCCCTGCAGCCCCAGAGCCGGTGGTCTTGGCTGCAGACACCCCCTCCCCGGCCCCCACCGCCTCCGTGCCCACCGTCTGCTACATAAAGAGCTTTGGTCTTTCCTCCTGCCTCCCATTTCTGTGCCTCAGCCCTCAGATCTTCCAGGTGAGAGAGCCCAGGAGGCCGAGGGCAAACACCTGAGTGGGTCCACCCACACAGGAGAGGCGGGCAGGGTCAGGCACACAGCAGGGGGCTGCCTCGGGAGGAAGATGCCGAGCCGACTGCGCTGAAGGGACTGGGCACGCCAGATGCGTGTGTCCACACCTGCACACACGGGTGCACACACAGGCAGCCCTCACACTTAAGCATGTGTGCACCTACAGTGGGGCCACACCCTGCACACACAAGCACACCCACACGCGTGCAGACACACAAACGCGGGGCACATGCGTGTGGGCACGCGTGCGGAGGTGTGCATCCACACACACGCACACACGTGGACTCACACTCAGAGACGTGAGAGCACATGTGCCCATGCACAACTCAGGTGTGTGCACACACACACACAAGAGAGGGCCCTAAGTGGGGGGAGCGGGAGAGGCTGGGCACACAGAGCCCCCATCAGACGGGCAGGAGGCACCCCTCACGCCCTCACAGAGGGCAGGTTGTGGAGGAAAGTGCTGCCTGAAGGGGCTTGGAGAAGACGCTGGCACTGGTCAGCTCCTGGTCACTCCTGGCCCTCGTGCCGCTGTCCAGAGTTCCTGCGGTAGGCGGGTGTGACCCTGGGCCCAGGCAGCCCCCAGGCAGGGAGGCCAGTGTGGCAGACACCCTTCCTCGGTGCTGGCCTCGGGCAGGTCCCGCCTGGCCTCCCCTCTCAGACCAGGAGGAGGGCATCCCGTCTCTGGCCAGTCCCAGTTTTGGACACGGTGTCTCACTCCTCTTGTCGGCTCCAGACTCCACACCATTCGTTCCCCTGCTCACTGGTTGGGTCCCCTGCTCACTGGTTGGGTCCCCTGCTCACTGGTTAGTTCCCCTGCTCACTAGTTAGTTCCCCTGCTCACTGGTTTGTTCCCCTGCTCTCTGGTTGGGTCTGGTTCTCCCTGCTCACTGGTTAGTTCCCCCTGGTCCTGGGCTTCCCCCTTGGCCCCCATCCGCCCCCCCACCTGGCGTATGGCCAGCAGCGCCTGTCCACAGCTCCTGCTCGCCTCTCATCCCAGACATGGACCTTACTGCATGTGTCAGGCCTGGAGGTCAGCAACGCATCTCACTCCCAATACACCAGCACCACAGTTCTAGACAGCAGGCCGACCCGCCCTACGGACACCAGTCCTGATCCCGCAGCCTCCAAGTCAGGGCTGAGCTTGGCTCCTGAGACGGGAGAGGGGCCCGGCACCTTGGCCTGGAGCCATCACCAGGCCCTCACAGGAGCAGCCGGGGGGCTGGCAGAGCAGAAGGCCTGAGAGGTGGACGCAGGACACAAGTCTACTGACTCTGAGGATGCAGGAGGGGCCATGAGCCGGGTTGAAGCTCTGGCAGGCAGAAGCACCAATGCAGAACCTTCCTGGGGTCTCCGGAGGACAGGCAGCCCTTACCATGCTTGCCAAGGCACAGCAAGACTGTTTCAGATTTGTAGCCTCACTGTGCAGGGAACAAATGTTTGCAGTAATTTGCTGAAGCCACAAAAACAAAGACACCAACTGTCTCTCCAGATCAGCCCTTCCCACTCGAGGCCATTATTGCTCCAGGAGAGGCCGGTGTCCTCCTGCCAAGGCCCCCCCATCCTCCCAGGGCTCAGGTGCAAACCCTGGGAAATAATTCCCTTCCTTGTGGCAGCCCATCCCAGGGGAGGCACAGACCTTGCCCTCTGCCTGTAACCTCCACCAGGAAGTGACACTTGCTGCCATGGCAGACCTGCTGCCCTCACGGGGGCAGTCGCCATGCCTGTGGGTCCTCGGGGACTTCCTCCGGTCAACCACCCACCCACTGCCCTGTGCCCTCTACAGCCCTCTCCTTCCAGCAGCGAGCAGCCCTGTCTCAAGATCTCAGATGAGGCCTCAGCTGGTCCACAGCCAGAAAGGGCCTCACGTTTTATCGGAAATTCGTCTGCAGGTCCTGGGGTTCCTTGCAGTACCCCCTCCCTGCCCCGGCCTCCTGTCCCGCCGCCCCTGCCTGCTCCCTTCCCTGCTGAGCTCTCAGCTCCCGCCCTTCCTGCACATTCTACGGGTCACACACTCGTCACACCAGCAGGTTGTCTCTTTATCCCAGAAAGCTAACCCCAAGAGCACAGGGACTCCCGATGCTCCGTGTGAGCAGAGACCGTGTGCAGCAGATGCCAGCAAGTACGCATGGAGAGACAGAGACCAAGGGCGCCCAGCACAGAACAGGCCACAAGGTCCCTGACTGACCAGAGTGTCCCCATGGTGACGGCCCTCCTAGACCGCCCCCTCGCCCACTCTTCCCATCTCAGTGAGTGACCACCTGCCAAGTGGGCCCCAAAAGATACCTCGAAGTCGTCTCCAGAGCTGGGGTGAGGCTGCTCCCGAGCCCACAGCCGGCAGGGTATTTCCAACCCTACATTTGTCAGGCAACCCCCGCTCAAACCCCATCATGGGTTCCTGTTACATCAAAAATGGAATCAGGGCTTCCCTGGTGGCCCTGCAGTCAAGAATCAGCCTTGCTTCAAAGGGGCCATGGGCCGAACCCCTGGTCGGGGAACTCATATGCCATGCAGCAACTGATCCCACAGCACAAACAGAAAGTCCGTGGGCTTCAGCGAAGACCCGAGGCAGCAAAATTAATAAAAATAAAACAAGAGAATGAAATCTAAATTTTCACGTCTGGAGCCCCACACTGGCCACGCACCCTGCTCTCAGCCATCCACGCCTGTGGCCCACTTTCCACAGGTGTCCCCACCTCTGGGGGCCCTAGGGGCTGCCGGCCCCAGCCTGGACAGCAGGACTGGCAGTTCCAGCACCCGCAGCCCCTGAGGCCTGTGTGAAGGGAGGAACCAATGTCCGGCCAGAGGGTTGAGGGCCTCGGAGCCTCCAAGGAAGACTCGCCCGTGGCCCCCAAGTGGCCACTCCCCTGGAGCCCCGTGCAGCCTCACGCCACCCCCCGCGGTCCCCAGGCCCACGCTTCTTGCCCCGCCTCCCGGGGGCTCAAGCCCTGGAACCCCACCTGCAGGCCCTGGGAGGCTGGGAGGGCTGTGGGACCCCAAGGCCCACAGATGTGACCCCCTGAGCCTGGGGCGCCAGTCTGAGTCAAGGGGTCTGGACTTGAGCTCTTTTCTGTGCAATAAACACTTTCACAGAATGCCTCAAAGCACAGCGTGAAGTGGGCTGTCACCCACAAGCTCCCCGCACCCCTCCTAGCTCGGAGCTCCCCTGACCACAGGAAAGCACATGAGCCGCCTGCCAGCAGACTTCCCCTTTCATCTGCCTGGAGGCCTATCTGCAGGAGGCAGGTGCCCCGGGGCCTCCACGTGGCTAGCCATCTCCCTTCCCGGCACCACCGCGGCCCAGGCTCCACTCTGCCACGAGCGTGGGGCCATTACCCCCTCACTCTGCAGCCCGCCTGCCCGCACACCCTCCTCCAGGGCCACGAACATCTGTTCCCAGCCGAGGCAGCAAACAGCACCCATCCGCCCTCCCTCACCTAAATCAAGGCCTGACAAGCCTGGTCCCAGGCTGTGGGAGTCACTTCCCAGACACCTGCACGGGGTTCAACTGCCCGCCCATCCCTTGGTGTTTGGGGGGAACAGTCTCAGCCAGTCCTGCTCCCCAAGGCTTATGGACCGAGGCCTCCCCAGACCTGGGCATGAGCGTGCCTGCACACTCCAGCCAGGGCTCACGTCCGTTCCTGGCCCACGGCCAGGCCCATGTTGCTGAGTCTATTCTGGATGACTTGTGGTGGGACAAGGCCTCAAAAGAGAGCCTGGAGATGGAAGAGCAAAGAGTCGGGACCCCTGGTCTCACCATCAGCACAAAAGCAAGGTCAGGACCAGCAGCATCCATGCAAATCAAAACTCAGACCAAAGGAAACGATGGGAGACTATTTATGTTCTGCTGGGGCACACAGGCGTTTTCTCAGAATGACACCACGGCCAGGAACTTTAAAAATAACATTGATAGATCTGCCTACAGAGAGAGAAAATTTTAATCTATAAAGAGAAACTCACAGTAAGCAAAGTTAAATGCTATGAGAGACAGATTGGCTGAAGTATGTAACCTGAAAAAGCCTGTATCAGTCAGGGTTCCTCAGAGAATAAATATCTGAGATAAACAGGTGAATGTACATGTGTACGTTGATATAAAGATATAAGGGAGAGAGACGTTAAGCAACTAGCAGCCCAGAGACCACGGGAAGAGGTGGTGCTACAGTTTGAGTCCAAGGGTATAATTCCTGCTCCCTTGGGGAACCGACTGAGTAGAGGAGGCCCACCCACGTGCAACAATCTGTTTCATTCAACATCTACTGATTTAAATGTTAAGCACATTTTTCAAACACCTTCACCCTTTCCATTAGTGTTTGATCAAATATGTGGGCCCTGCGACCTAGTCAAGTTAATCCATAAAATTAACCATCACACAGTCCAACTAAATAAACATTGAAATAAACAAAACAAATGGGACAAACTTCAAGTAAAAGTTTTCAGTGGGAGGTAGAGAGATCATCTCCAGTGGGTTGTAAACAACAAATAACCAGTAAAACACATGAAATTCTGAAAATTCACAAATAACCAAAGAAAATTTGCTCTCAACAATGGCCCACCCATGCGAATGGCAGCTATTCATGTAGACCCACTGCATGCCACACAGGCGTTAAGATGAAAACACACGCAGAGTGACCACATGTGGCACCACTATCTGACAGGGTAGAAATGACACAGTTAGAAATCAGCCAGCGCCTACGAAGGGCATGGCCGCCAGGCAAGGATGGGCACCCCAGTGCCTGGCAAGGTCTTGGCGGAGGCAGGCTTTGTGCAGGTCTGGGTGGCACATCCAGGCACAAGGAGCAGAAGGAGTAAACGTCCGAGGGACAAACATCTTTGCAAGGTCAAGGGGCAGTGGGAAGGCCAGGGGGGGCCAGGTGAACAGACAGGAGCCGGCAGAGGAGGGGTCAGAGCAGCCTGACCACATGGGGCAACACCAGCACTTTCAAGCTTTAGACTTTGTTCTGGGGTGACGGGAAGCCCCTAGAGCCATCTGGGTGGGGTGAGGTTTTCCAACCTTTCACTGGAAAGCAGGCTGTGCAAGAGGAAGGGTGGAAGTTCAGGAGCCCTCAGGATCTGTGCAGAGGTCCTAATGGGAATGTAGGAGGAGGTGGGGGTGCGGAGGGAAGAGAAGCCCTCAGATCAGGCGTGAGCCCAGAGGCTGAGCCCAGGGTCTGCAGAGAGAGGGCTGCTCCCATTGGGCTTCCTGCCTCACAGCATGAATGCAGTGCCATTTGCTGAGGGCCAGGGTCAAAAATTCTCCTTTCAGCGATGAGGGTGTGAGCTGCCCATCAGAGGTCCAGGAAGGGATGCTGGGTGGGAGGCTGTGGGAGCCGGGACTTTGGGGCTGAAGATGAAGTGAGAGGTGGAGGAGCTGGGCTGGGGCCCTTAATTCACAGCAGAGTCAACACAAAGGGCAGCCTCGACGTCACGGGGAGCAGGGGCAGGGACGGGTGGGAGCCTGCAGGGTGAGGCAGCAGCCTGAGAGGGAGGGTGACAAGGCAGAGCCCCACCCCGCCCCTGCTCCCAATGGTTGGTCAGAGGCTGTGGGGGTCCCGGTGGGATGCCAAGTGCAGTCTCTATAGAGAGGTGGCCGGGACACGGTTGGACTGGGCTCAAGACCTAAGAGCAAGGTCTGGTGGCACAGCCTAGCTGCCCCACTCTCACCAAACACAGAGCTGGCCTGTAAAGTTCAACGTCTCCTGGGCACAGATAAAATGCCAAATACCACGGCCTTGATGCCAAGTTCTCTGAAAGCACTGCAAATGAGGAAGACGTCTCAGACAAGGGGATTAAAAAAATACCCCTACATGACTCAAGGGTTAAATCAAGAGCAAAGTAAATTCCTTAGTAAATTGATACTGGCAGAAATTAAGAAGTCTGACCACACCAAGTTTTAGGATGTAGATCCATGGAATCTTTCAAGCATTGCTTCTGGGAAGTCAAATTGGAAAAGTCAGTCTGGAAGAAAGCTTATCATTGACTTCAAACGTAGCATATTTTGCGTGAACCCTTGTTTCACTCCAGGAAAGACATACGATGTACAGTTGGGCCAGACAGGGCTCTTTTAGGAGTCCTGGACCACCATGAGCACCACGGATAGAGAGTGTGAAGAACTAGACTCTGCACAACTGTGGGAGAAGCTAGGAGATAAAAGATCTGCAGGTCCACTCTAGAGTCATGGAAGTCACCAGCAAAACACCCTGAAGGCAGTCGATGACAAGGTCTGTGGAGGGCTCTTGCCTCTGAAACAGGCAGAGGGTCTGAAGGTGCCACACTTCATCAGGGCAGGTAGTTGGAAAGGAAATCTGTCTAACGTAACCATTTGGAACTCTGGGGTCTACTGAAGGCTTCAACTTCCAGATGAAGACTTGGTGGAACACTGATGAATTTTGGTCAAGTGCAGAAGCTAACCAGTCCCCAGCTGCAGCCACATGGCAGACAGCTGGACATGGGCTCCTGGAGTAACTTTCACATAGCTTAAAGGGGCCAGGCACTGGGCAGAAAGGATGCAGTCTTCCAAATATCAGAGATCTATGCTGCAGTTGCTCCTTCTGACCGCAGTGTGTTTGTGTGCTCAGTCCCGTCCAACTCTTTGCAACCCCATGCGCTGTAGCCCATCCCAGGCAAGAATACTGGAGTGGGTTGCCATTTCCTCCTCCGGGGGCTCTTCCAACCCAGGGATCAAACCTGTGGCTCTTGCATTGCAGGCGGATTCTTTACTGCTGAGCCACTGGGGAAGCACAGAGATGCTTATAAAGAGGAGGGCGGCCTCTGCTGCATCACCTTCCCCAACTGTTGTGAGTCCCTCATCCCTGGCTGAGGTGGCTTAAGGGGCTGGAGCCCTCTTTTCCCCAACCCTTACCTTTATGCTTCCTGTTTACCTTTTGGGAACCGTCAAAGACTAAGACATCCAAAGGCAACAATGTATTTAGGGAAAATTAGAAAGTGGACATGCATGTCCTGGGATGGCACAGGCTCAAAAAACACCTGAGACCATGGTGATTTACACCTCAGGGTAGTCATTGGCACAGAGGCAGCCTACCATAGCAAAAAAGAAAAAAACCCAAAACAATAAACCAAAACACTACCAAAGAAATTTCAAACCCTGGAGTGGTAATAAAGGGATGTGATTTCCAGAGTCACCACATTATTATTTTTAATTGTCAACCATTCAACCAAAAGATTACAAGGCATACCAATAAACAGGAAAGTATGACAACTCAAACGGAAAAAATTATTCAACAGAAAATGTTTCTGAAAAACATTTGATGGCAAATGTATTAGATAAAGTCTTTAAAATGGCCATCTTAAAGATGCTCAAAGAATGAAATGAATACATGGAGAAAGTCAAGAAAATGATGTCTAAGCAAAATGAAAATGTCAACAAGGAGCTAGAAAAGCTAAAAAGAAACCAAAAAGAAACTCTGAAGAAGAAATGTGGAGAATAACTGAAACGAAAGATTCAAGACAGATCTGAGCAATGATTCTTTGAGAAAAAAGAATCGTTGAGCTAGATGATAGGATAGTGGAATTACCAATTTCTGTATGAGGAACAGAAAGAACAAGATTGAAGAAAAGCAGAGACTAAGAGCCCTGCAGGAGACACTAAGCGGACCACACACACCATGGTAGTCCCGGAAGAAGACAGAGAGCGTATTTGAACAAAAGGACTGAAAACTTCTGAAACTTGATGGAAGACACCAATATAAATATCCAGGCAGCTCAATGAGCTCCAAGTTAAATGACCTCAGAGACTCATACCAAGACACATTATAATCAAATTTCAAAAACCAAAGGTAAACAGAGAATCTTGGAAGCAGTAAGACAGAAGCAACTTATCACATATAAGGGCTTCTCCTAAGGTTGTAAACATATTTCTCATCAAAAACATCGGAAGCCAGAAGGCAATCAGCCAATATATGTGAAGCGCTCAAAGAAAAAGCCAGGCAACCAAGAATTCTGTATCTAGCAAAACGTCCTTCAATAGTGAGTAAGAAGTTAAGACATTCTCCGATAAAAACTGAGTGAGTTGATGTCCATTTGACCTGTCTGCAAAAATATCCAAGGGAGTCCTGCAGAGTGCAGTGAAAGAACACCACACAGTAACTAGAAGCTGTGCGAGGAAATAAAGGTCCTGGAAAAGGTAAATACGTGGGCAATTGCGAAAATCTGTATTTTTATAACCGAAGTTTGTAACTCCACACAGCAGTAGTAGGGTTGGTGCTCAGTCACGTCTGACTCTTTGCGATCCCACAGACTGTAGCCCACCAGGCTCCTCTGCCCGTGGGATTCTCCAGGCAAGAATACTGGAGTGGATTGCCATGCCCTCTCCGGAGGATCTTCCTGACCCAGGGATCAAACCCTGGTCTCCTGCATTGCAGGCAGATTCTTTACTCTTTGGGCTACAGGGAAGAGTGTAACTCCACATACTGTTTTCGATTTAATACATGATATAGGACTAGCAAATGTTAATTAGTCTAAAAACTAATATTACTGAAACTTTGACTTATAATTCCATGTGCTCTTTATCATATAATTTAAAAGAGTAATTGTTCCTAAACTAATACAAGATCATATATCAATTAGATCTCAATAAAGCAGGAAAAAGAGAGACTAATACATTTAAAAGAATTCTTACATTGTGTGTTGAAATATGTAATGCACAAAGATGTGAATTTGTGACATCGACAATCAACTGAGGGGAAGAAGGGTTTGCCTGTTATCGAGGTGGTTGTTGCTCACTGTCGTTTTTTCACTGTCATTCAGTCATTCAGTGTATCCAGTTCTTTCAGACCCCATGGACTGCAGCATGCCATTCTTCCCTGTCTTGCACTATCTCCCAAAGATTGCTCAAACTCATGTCCATTGAGCTGCTGATGCCATCCAACCATCTCATCCTCTGTCACCCCCTTCTCCTCCTGCCCTCAATCTTTCCCAGCATCAAGGACTTTTCCAATGAGTCAGCTCTGCACATTAGGTGGCCAATTATTGGAGCTTCAGCTTCAGCATCAGTCCTTCCAATGAATATTCAGGACTGATTTCCTTTAGGATTGACTGGTTTGATCTCCTTGCTGTCCAAGGGACTATTAAGTCTTCTCCAGCACCACTGTTCAAAAGCATCAGTTCTTCACTGCTCAGCCTTCTATATGTTCTCACATCTGTACATGAATACTATGGAAAAACCATAGATTTGAATATACAGAACTTGTTGGCAAGGTGACGTCTCTGCTTTTTAATATGCTGTACAGGTTGGTCATAGCTTCTCTTCCGAGGTGCAAGCATCGTTTAATTTCATGGCTGCAGTCACGACCTACAGCGATTTTGGATCCAAGAAAACAAGTCTGCCACTGTTTCTATTTTATCCCCGTCAATTTGCCAGGAAGTGACGGGACTGGATGCCGTGATCTTAGATTTTGGAATGTTGAGTTTGGGGCCACTTTTTGCACTCTCCTCTTTAACTTCATCAAGAGGCTGTCTCTCTATGTTGGTCAAGTCTGTCCAGGCTCCTCTGACTCTTAGGACATTCGATTCCTCCTTCACCTCCCAGGTCAAGGACAACCTCAGCTGGTACCCGCTGGTTCCTGCATCAAGAGGTAGTGTGTGTGGAAACTGTCATCTCCATCATTAAAGCAAGGAAATTCTCAACACCAGAAGTTTCCCTGGTTCTAACAAAGTCCTAACATTGCAGGGGAATCCCCCAGCACAAATCCAGAGAGCTGGGCAATCCCCAGTCCAGGTGAGACCTGCCCATGGATGCGAAGCTTCAGGAGGAGCACCTTCAGGGTAATTACTACCAAGTCCTGCAGGACCAGCAATAACCACTGTGAGGATGAGAGATCCTGGGGCCACACTCCATGGTTTGTGGGATATAACTCCAGAAACAACCAGGTCTTCAAGGTGAGTGTTCATATTTATCACCTTAGGACACCCGACGGACGAGGGGAAGGCCAACGCTGAGAAATGTTAACACCTACCCAGAAGGTTCATCAGGCAGACCCTCCATGGAAGAGCTCTTCCCCAGCTTCTCCTAGGAGGTGAACAGAAATTCTTGTCTACTGCAGACCTACAGAGGGGTCATATCTCACGGCTAATAGAAGGGACTGGACCAGGGCACTGCAGCCCAGGAGGGAGTAGAATGCAGATGAGCCAATACTGGAGACCTTGGCGATGCTCACAGCCCAGACCCAGCTCCCCTGAGTCATGGGTGTTCAACCTCAACAATGCAGGTAGCCCCTACCCACATATGACCCCAGGGACCTGGCATAGCTACGATATGCAGCCTCTTTGAGGAGGGGAGCTAGCGGGCAGAGACCACAGCCAGACAACATCCAGGAGGCAGGGCGCTGAGGCTCTGGTACCCATGGCTGGAGACGGGCTCAGACCACTTCACTGCTGGCCTCAGACCCGCTGTCTCCTGCCTGATCAACATGGCCAGTATCCCTCTCCTGCTCTTGGGTATCTGACGTGCTCAGGAATATTTATGAAGGTTCCTTCAGAGACAGAACAGGGGGGAAGCAGATTTGTCACTGGGTCCTGCTGGAGAAGACGTGGCTCACTCAGCAGTGGGTCTGTCTCCCCACTGACGCCAGGTCCTGAGGTCCTCGGGCAGGGCGTCAGGAGGGACGGTGAGAAGTAGGATGGAGTCTGAGGATGGATGCACCCTGAGGCCGTCCTGCTGAAGAGATGTCCTGCCTGGGACACGCACACAGCTGACCTAGCTTCTCTGCAGGGTGCTGTTGAGGCAACCCACTCCAGTGTTCCTGCCTGGAGAATCCCATGGACAGAGGAGTCTGGTGGGCTACAGTCCATGGTGTCTCAAAGGGTCAAACACGACTAAGGTGACTGAGCATGCTCACCGCCCCATTCCCTGGGTGAGCACTCCCTCAGGGCAGCCTCCCCTGAGTCGGCTGACAAGGGCTCTGCCTCGTCCTCCTGCAGCGTCTCAGGTGTCTTTTCTCACAGGTGTGGGCACTAGGAGACCCTCAGGTGTTTGTGCTGTGAGTTGTCTGGGGTGACTGCACTGGTTTTCGACAAGTGGGCTCATCTGGACCTTCTTGTGGGGCCCCTGCAGGGTCCAGGTGCTGCAAGAGCAGGTGAGCCCAGGAGTGAACGGTAGGTGGAGTGGGCATCGAGCCCCGTGCTTCTGCATGCAGCTATCTTGTGACATGATGTTAGCCCACGGGGGGCTCCAGGAGGCAAAGGGACCCCAAGTCCTCGAGAGCGTCTGGACTCACTATGAGTGTCAACTACATCAGTGCACCTGCAGCCCCAGGGCGGCGACGTCCAGATGTTCTCACAAACTCTTTCCTTGGGGTCTCTCTACAGAGTGTGTGCATTTATTGAGGCTATTTCTAGAGATCCTTAAAAGAACATGCTGTCTCTAGAAGAATACTCTGAAGGTAGAACACAGCCACTTAATTCCAGACCAGAAACACTGCTAGGACTGCCCTGTGAGCCCAGGCAGGGGGTACCCAGGACCCCAGTGCAGGGCTGCTGCCCAGGAGCATGTGGGGAGGGGCCGGGAGTCTCAGAGACGGAGTCCTCTCTTTTCACTGAAAACAATAACTAGCAGGACAAGGATTGGTGACGTTTAATATTGGGGCCTGTTGGGATACACAGCTCGGTGAGGCCATGAGAAGTACATGTGTTTATGCCTGTGAGTGTGTGTGAGTGTGTGTAAGTGTGCATGTGAGTGTGTGGGTGCATATGTGTGTGCATGTGAGTGTGTGTATGTAAATGTGATGGTGTGTATGTGTGCATCTGAGTGTGTGTATGTAAATGTGATGGTGTGTATGTGTGCATCTGAGTGTGTGTATGTAAATGTGATGGTGTGTATGTAAATGTGATGGTGTGTATGTGTGCATCTGAGTGTGTGAATGTGTGTGATTGGGTTTGTACCTGTTTGTGTGAGTGTGAAAGTGTGAGTGTGGATGTCTGTAAGTCTGTGTGACAGGTGTGTATGTGACAGGTGTGTGTTTGTGTGTAGCTGGTGTGTGTGTGTTACAGGTATATGTGTGTGTGTAACAGGTGTGTGTGTGAGACAGGTGTGTATGTGTGTGAGACAGGTAAGTGTGTTTGACAGGTGTGTCTGTGTGTGCATGACAGGTGTATGTGTGACAGCTGTGTGCTTGTTTAGGGTGTGTGTGGCCCATGTGTGTGTGACGTGTTTGTGTGACGTGTGTATGTGAGACAGGTGTGTGTTGGTGTGACAGGTGTGTGTGTAACAGGTGTGTGTGTTTGTGTGTGTATGTGTAACAGGTGTGTGTGTGTGTGTATGTGACAGATGTATGTCTGTGAATACCCAGTGGTGGCTGACTTTGGGGAAACACACTGATTGGAGGTGAGGATGTCTCTGTGGCACTAAAGGCTGGTTCACGATGGGGACTGTGTCCCCTGGGGCGGGTCCCTCAGTGGAAGAGCTCTGTGCACAGGGGTCAGGGACCTGGCAGGACACACGCCCTCAAACAAGGATGAGGACACGGACACACACCCACTGAGCGTGGCCATGGGTCATAAGACTACTACTTCCTAATATCGCCCATGTATTGAGTGTAAAGTTCTCAGCCTCTAGAACATGCAGGTGACCTGAGGTGTCCTAGGTTAAATATGGATATTCTGAGCCCTGAGAACATCACCCACAGCAACACCAGCTCTGCACAGCAGTCCTGGGAGCACAGCCCTCACCAGGGACTGGAGCTGGAGAGTCCTCCTCCTGGTGGCCTTGGCTCCACGTCAGGGTCATCCCGGTGCTGCGGTGAAGAAGGGACAGGGTCCAGTCAAGGGGCTTCATGCACTTCTGTCCCCTGTCCACAGGGGTGCACACCCAGGTGCAGCTGGTGCAGTGGGGGCTGAGCTGAGGAAGCCTGGGGCCTCAGTGAAGGTGTCCTGCAAGGCTTCTGGATATACCTTCACCGACTACATGCACTGGGTGTGACAGGCCCCTCAGCAAGAGCTTGAACGGATGGACAGATTGACAGCAAAGATGGTGGAGCAAAGTACGCACAGAAGTTCCAGGGCAGAGTCACGTTGGCTGCAGACACGTCCACCAGCATCACCTACGTGGAGCTGAGCAGTCTGAGGTCTGACGACACGGCTGTTTATTACTGTGTGAGACACACAGTGTGAAAACCCACATCCTGAGGGTGTCAGAAACCCGGAGGAGCAGGGCGGCTGTGCTGGGGCTGATGATGACAAAGACGATTGGGTTGGGGTCCTGAGAAAAGTGGGTACAAACATGTGTTCACTGTTACAGGAGTGTGTTCACTGTCAGAGGAGTGTGCTCACGCCCAGGGAAGTGTGTTCACTGTCAGAAGAGTGTGTTCCCTGTCAGAAGAGTGTGTTCCCTGTCAGAGGAATGTGTTCCCTGTCAGGAGTATGTTCATTTTTGGAGACGTGTGCTCATTGTAGCAGGAGTGTGTTCAATGTCACAGGAGTCTGTTCACTTTTTGTTGTTGTTGTTCACTTTTACAGGAATGTGTGCACGTCAGAGTTGTTCACCATTACAGGAGTGTGTTCACTGTCAGAAGTGTGTGTTCACTGTTACAGGAATGTTTTCCACACAATAGATACTCTGTCAGAGGAGTGTGTTCCGTACAGTAAACATTCTGTAAGGAAAATATCAGCACTGTGGGGGAAGCGTCGGTGCACTGTACAGACATGAGCCCCTTTGAGGTCTCTGTGTGGACCCGAGTCTTTGCCTCAGAGCCCTGGCTCCATCCCACATGAAGTCCAGCTTCATCTCCATGCAGATGTGTTAAGTCGTCTGCAGGTGGTTGAGCCTTTTGCAGCCCCGCCCAGGAGTGAACAGCCCTCTTGTTCTATGACATGTCCAGGACCTGGTATGTTGGGATCTGGGTTCCAGCCATTCTAACTGTGCAGTGGTACCTCACGATCCTTTAAGCATGCAGTCCCTGGTGGCTTGTGATGTGGAAGGTCTTTCCAAGTGCTCACGTGTCAGCTGTCCATCTTTGGGGGCAAGTTCAGACTTCACCCATTTTTCACTGGGTTGCTTACCTTCTGTTGTTCAGTTATGAGTGTCCACGTGCATTCATAGCAAAAAGTTCTTAGCAAATATACTATTTATAAGTGTATCTTTCCAGCCTGTGGCTTGCCGTTAGAGTCCCTTAACAGTGAGGTCAGAAAAGAAGTGTTTTTCATTGTGATGCTCTCCAATTTTGGAGAAGGCAATGGCACCCCACTCCAGTACTCTTGTCTAGAAAATCCCATGGACGCAGGAGCCTAGTAGGCTGCAGTCCAGGGGGTTGCTAGGAGTCGGACACGACTGAGCAACCTCACTTTCACTTTTCACTTTCATGCATTGGAGAAGGAAATGGCAACCCACTCCAGTACTCTTGCCTGGAAAATCCAATGGACGGAGGTACCGGGGTCCAGCCCCAGTTGGATCCAGGGATTCCCTCAGGAGGACAGCATTGGCGATTAGAATAGCAAAGGCTGAGAGATTTTAGAGGCTCAATAATAACTGGTTTACACGGGAAATCAATAAAGTTCGTGACACCGAACTTGCTCTGACTACAGAGGCCGCAGGTGCCCTCTCGAATAGCAGAAGGTGCCCCACCTTGGGCGCCTTCTCAAGTGGGTCTTAGAAGCCCAGGCAAATAAGTAGTCCCAGAGGACCCCCACGCTCCAATTATTTTGGCCTGGAAAGATAGAGAAGAAAAGAAGAGAAAAGGAAGCAAGCAAGAAAGAACGACACGTGGAGACCAAGCTTTGAGCAAGGCCCGTAGCTTTATTTTCAAAGGGAGCTTATATACCTTAAGTTGTGCAAAGAGGATAATAGGGGGTGTGAAATCATGCAAAGTCAGCAGTCTCTGATCCTTATCGAGACCAGGCTTTCTTTTCTGCAAATTTATCATATACAAATGGTTTAGGTGATTTACATCATCTTCTGGCCAGAAGGCCTGTTAACATTTTATGACTCTGATAAAGGTTTATCAACCATAAGACTTATTTTCTCTGAGAGTAATTATTTTAAAGTTTGGCGCCATCCTCCGAAGCTGTTAGATAAACTTGCATTCCTATAGGGCAGAGGTGCAGTGGGTTTACAACAAGGAAAGAATTTATTACCTTAAGGGTCTAAAGTTGTTAGCACCAAGGCCACTACTTATTTTTTCTATGTACCAACGATATTAATTAACACACTTCCAAGGATACAATACAGGGGGTGTGGAAACTTGGCAGCAAGCATTGGCTCAACAATGAAATCTTCTACTAGTTCCATTCTGACAATTTCTAACTCTCCGAGAGGCTCTATACTATTCGAATATCTTAAGCTTTCCGTGCCTCTCACTGTTGGGAGACTGTAAACAATCGTATGCATAGCTGTAGGAGTGTGGGTAAACCCATCAGGCAAGTTAGAGAGCCATCTGAGAGGTTTTGATTGAAACACTCCTATTATGCCCAGGAGGCTAATTAGGTAGAGCTCTAAGTTGATTTCCTTCAGAGAAAAGGTAGTTGGGGATAGCCCCCCGTGACTGTCAGAGGAGTTGGTGAAAGTCATGAAGCAGTAAAACAGACAGACTCTGGTTTTGGGGTAGATGCTCAGGCAGGCCCAGAGGGGCCCCCTTGAGTTCTGGCTCGCCTGGCCCACCAGAACTCTCCCACATGACCTTGTCATGGGTGGGGACTCCCGTGCTGGCTCCCGGCACGGAGGAGCCTGGTAGGCTGCAGTCCATGGGGTCGCTAAGAGTCGGACACGACTGAGTGACTTCACTTTCACTTTTCACTTGTCACTGGTGACAGTTTTGGCCGGAAGTGCTAGAGGGTCAGCCTCACCAGCCTGCACTCCCCCCCAAGCCCCTCAGATGCCAGACTTTAGAGACACAGAGCCCTCAGTGAGGACAGAGTCCTGACCCAGTCCCTGCTCCCTTGTGGCCAGTGGTCATAGCAGCCTCGTCACTCACACATGGCCACACTTCCTGGTCCCTCTTAAACCAGAGTCCCAGGCACCCCACTCCCACTTCTCCCGTGACACAGCTGTCGCCTCTGTGCAGGGGTGCACTCAGCTCTGCCCTGATGTTACAGTGGCTGAATAAACCTGTTTCTAACACTTCCGTGGGAAAGGTCTCTGGACAGTAACTGCATGAACAGCTAACCTAGACAGTGAACACGGAGCCCAGGGCCATCTGCCCCTCGCAGGCTGGCTTTCAGGTCAAGCCCAGCTGGGGCTGGAAGGCGGCAGGCCAGGCCCTGACTCACCTTGATGTCCAGCCTCCTTGGGCAGCAGGTGGCCCCTGGCAGGCTCCGTGAGGGTCCTTAGAAGGACGTGAGTGGAGCCAGGGAACAGGGTAGGGAAGGTTGGTCACCAGAGACTTCCCTACCAACCACGGAAACACCACGTCATGGCTGGGGTGGGCCATCTGCACCCGATGCTGGGAAGGGGAGGGCCCCCCACAGCCATAGACGGGAGATGGTCTCGCATCCAGGCAGCCATCCCCCGGCTCCTGGTGGCTGACACGTGTGCCAGGTGTAAACCCAGCCACCATCAGCAACTTCCAGCAGATGTGAGCTGAGGGCCAGGGGTGCTAGCCCTCACTGGTCAGGCCTGGGACAGGGAAACTCTGCAAGGGAACCAGAGGACAGCAAGGACACAACCAGAACCCCTGAGCTGGGCAGACTGCCCGTGGGACCCATGGGCAGATCTCAGTGGGCCCCAGGCCCAGAGCGGGGCTGCCTCATCACCCATGGAGGTTTCCGTCAGACTCACCCTGCACCCTGCTCACCCCGGGCTTCAAAGCAAAAACCCATTGGAAACACAGCGTCCCCACCTCAGAGACAGCTGCAGCCCACGAGGGTGGCCACACACACAGCTGGGTAGGGAGGATTTTGAGGGTGTGCGTGTCACCGTGAGACTATCGTGATGATGGTTACTGCTACACCCACAGTGACTCAGGCCCTGACATAAAGTCTGACCCGCACACAGGTGTGGAGCTGGCCAATGCATCCCCAGGGGCACTGGGCTCCCAAGCAAGGTGCCTATCCCCCCAACTCGGGACAGTGAGCCAGAAGGGATGTGTGGGCGTGGACCCTGGGCTCAGCCCACGGCCAGAGGACAGGGAAGGGCCCAGGGCTCCAGGCCACCTACCGAGAGCATTGAGCAAAGGTAGCTGAGGCCCCAATGAGGCAGCCATCCCAGGGAACCCCTGACCCCTCCCCAGGACCAAGACTTGCCAGCAGGGCAGGGGTCCCGGCAAAGGGCCAGCCCTCCAGCCCTGGTGCACACACCCCCCTGCAGGCGAAGGGGGCACCTCTCGATTCCCCGGGGTGCTAGGGGGAGACAAGATCCAGGGGACTGTCCACATTCCAGCAGGGACTCTGCTGGACAAGCCAGGGCTTCCAGGCCTGATCACAACCCATCACCCAAAATCAGCGTGGAGTGGGTGCCCAGGGGCCACTGAGGGCCTCAAGAAGGTGGGTCTCAACCGTGCTCCATGGCCTGGAGCCGTGAGGGCACAGAGGGCATGAACCGACTGCGGAGGAGGGCCCTGCCCCTCAGCGAATGCCTCGTCCTGGGCCTCTGGGCCCCCGGGGTCAGGGCGGGGACGGGTGCAGGGTAGGGGGATGCAGCTCCCTGCACCTGCTCCCAGTCCTGCTGGGGCCACAAGGATGAGCAGCTCAGCACTGCCCTCTGGGCTGGGCCAGCACAACTGGGCCCAGACTCCCAGGACGGGCAGCAGCAGGAATGACCCTGCTCTGCTGCTGGGTTTCCTGGCGGGAGGCGCCTGCTGGCCCCAGAGCACAACCGGCCTCAAGGTGACCGATACACAGTTTGCAGGCAACTGGGTAAAATCTGTCAACCCAGGAGGCTGTCACTTGGCTGAGCCCAGCTCGGGGCCTCAGGAGAGCCAGCCTGGTCATTGTCCACCTGGCAGGAGATGCCTCCCAGGTGCTCCAGCAGGTCTCCTGTGGCGCCATGCCCTCCACAAGCCCTGAGCCTGGCACCAACCCACCCACAGCCAGCCCAGGCCGCCCAGCCCCCATGACTGTTCAGCCCTCTGAACGCCCCACATCCAGGGTCCCCACGCAGACGGCCTACAGCGCAAACGGGGCTTTTTGCCAAGGGCTCTACTGCGGTGTTACTATAGTGACCACCACAGTGAGACATGGGGCAGCAAACCCTGCCAACCGTATGGCCAACCAGCCCCCACGGCCGGGCCTCACGGCCTGAGCTTCAGAGACCAGACCTTCGGCCATCTGGGCCACTCTGGGCGGATGCGGCCCACGGGCCCATATCCAGACTCTGAGATGACTGCACTGACCCTGCAGCCACACATCCTAGCCCAGCAAGCTGGCCCTGACCACTAGCACTCAGTACACCCCCAAACAGGGTCAGGAAGGACAGAGCCCACGCTGGGCAAACCGTCAGGTCAAGTTTCCCAGGGGCAGGACCTGAGACACCTCCAACCCTGCTGGGAGCTCAGGGAAGCTCACAGCAGTGGACGCTGGAGCTGGGCCGTACTCAACTGCATAGGAGCTCGCCAGGGAGCAGGCTGGGAGGGGTTCATGCAGAGGCAGCAGCTCCCAGCATGCTGCCAGACCCGAGGTAGGGGAGTCCGGATCCAGGCCCGGCCTGAAGGGGCTCGGGGGGCCTCTCACATGTAGCAGGGGTGTGCAGGTCCCTTGTGCAGTGTCCAGAGATCATGGACAGGGCGGGCACTGCACCAGAAGCCAAGCCAGTGACCAGCCTCTGCAGGAAGCGCCCGTGGGAGCCAACACCTAAGTCTCCCTCCCAGCCCTGCAGCGTGGCCACCCACCACCCCACAGGTCAGCCTGGGGAGCTCAAGACGGACTGGCGTCCCTACCTGCCAGGTTCCTGTGCAGGACGCTGTCCACAGGCGCAATGCTTGGGCCTCTGCTCAGCTTCCGAGGTTCCCTGGCCCACCACCACCGACCTGAAGGGGCTCGGAGTGCAGGCCCAGCAGGACATAAGACCTGGGCTCAGATAGCCACTCGGTCCAGGGTGCACTCAGCCCTGCACCTGGAGGTGGGTCCTCCATGGCCGCAGCATTGGCTGGGCAAGGAGGCATCACAGGCCACCCTGCCGTTGGGCCGTCCAGCCCTGGACCAGGACTAGGTTCTCAGAACCCTCCCCACCACGGGACCCGTCCAGACCTGGGCCAGCTGACAGCTCCCAAGGGCTCCACACCCAGCAGACAAGACCAAGGGGGCGCTGAAAACCAACAACTGGGGTTTCTGATGCCGGCTGTGTCACGGTGGTATTGTGGTAGCTATTGTGGTAGTTATTATGGTACCACAGTGACACTGTCCAGGACAGAAACCCCCGTCCCAAGGTCCCAGACCAGGGAGCCTGTCTTCCAAGACCGGGGTACCGCCCTGCCCTCCTGACCATCAGACTGCACCCTGCACGCCCTCACCCCACTGGCTCAGGGAAGCAACAGCCTGAGGAAGGGTCCTGGGCCAGGCGCTGGGCTATGGGGACCCAGACAATGAGACCCCCAGCAGGTTCCAGCCCCCTGACCCTGGAGGAACTTCCAGAGGCCTGTGCCAGGCTGGGGACCGACCCTAAGAACCCTCCCCCGACAGGGCCCATCCAGACAGCTCTGGAGGTCTCCATGTCCACCAGACAAGACCAAGGGGGCGCTGAAGGCCAGCAACTGGGGTTTTTGATGCCGGCTGTGTCACGGTGGTAGTTATGGTGGTTATGGTTATGGTGGTTATGGTTGTTATGGTTATGGTTATGGTTATGGTTATACCACAGTGATACTCTCTGGGACAAAAACCCCTGCCCCTGAGGGTCCACGACCAGGGAATCTGTAAGCTGTGTTTGGGGCACCACCCTGCCCTCCTGCCATTGGACTGCACCCTGCACGCCCTCACCCTGCTGACTCGGGCAGCAACAGCCTAAGATAAGGGTCCTGGGCCAGGAGCTGGGCTGTGGATACCCAGACAATGAGATCTCCAGCAGGTTCCCGCCTCCTGATCTGGAGGAACTGCCGCAGGCCTGTGCCAGGCTGGGGACCGACCCTAAGAACCCTCCCCCCGCAGGGCCATCCAGACCTGGGCCAGCTGACAGCTCCCGAGGACTCCACGTCCACCAGACGAGACCAAGGGGACGCCGAAGGCCAGCAGCTGGGGTTTCTGATGCCGGCTGTGTTGTGGTGATGATACGATAGGTGTGGTTTTAGTTATTGTAGTGTTGCTACCACAGTGACGCTCTCAGTGTCAGAAACCCCTGCCCCGAGGTCCCAGACCAGGGAGCTTGTCCTCCAGGTCCGGGGTACGGCCCTGCCCTCCTGACCATCGGACTGCACCCTGCATGCCCTCACCCTGCTGACTCAGGGCAGCAACAGAATGAGGAAGGGTCCTGGGCCAAGAGCTTGGCTGCTGGGACCCAGACAATGAGGCCCCCAGCAAGTTCCAGCCCCCTGACCCTGGAGGAGGTTGTGCAGGTCAGAGGCCGGCTGGGGACCGGATCCTCAGAACCCTCCCTGCCGCAGGGCCCGTCCAGACTGGACCAGCTGACAGCTCCCAAGGACTCCACGCCCACCAGACGAGACCAAGGGGGCGCTGAAGGCCAGCAGCCGGGGTTTCTGATGCCAGCTGTGTCACGGTGGTAGTTGTTATAGTGGTTATGGTTATGGTTATGGTTGTGGTTATGGTTATGGTTATACCACAGTGACACTCTCTGGGACAAAAACCCCTGCCCCTGAGGGTCCACGGCCAGGGATCCTGTAGGCTGTGTTTGGGGCACCGCCCTGCCCTCCTGACCATCGGACTGCACCCTGCACGCCCTCACCGGTCTGTCTCAGGAAAGCAACAGCCTGAGGAAGGGTCCTGGGCCAGGAGCTGGGCTGCGGAGACCCAGACAGGAGACCGCCAGCAGCTTCCCACCCCTGACTCTGGAGGAACTTGTGCAGGCCTGAGGCAGCCTGGGCCTCTGCTGGGACGCCATGGTCTCAGCCACTCATATCGACGGCCACAGGCGGGCAGTGGGCCAGGATCAGACTCAAAGGCCCACACTCCCAGGTCCTGTCCTGCCCGGCAGCCCAACCTGGTAACAGAGGTCCCGGGCCTGGGGCCCACTGGGGTTCCGGGCAGCCGTGGGTCATCACGGAGCTGAGGGGAGCGACACCGCGATAGGAGATGTAGCCAAACCGGCCCCCAGGTCCCCGACCCCGGTACGCGACCCCTGGACAGCTGAGTGCGGCCCAGCCTGCACCGCCTCAGACCTGGGGTGAGCCAGCTATGCCCAGCGGTGCCTCGTCTCCAGGTCCTGGAGCTGGGCGAGTCATGGGTCCCGACTGTGTCCCCACCCTCCTCCGTGTCTCCAGAGTCACCGGCCAGAACTGCCCCTAGTGTCCCGAGGTGCCCAGGGTCGTGTCCAGCCCCTGCAGACCCCGCATAGACACCCAGGAGGCTCAGAGCCACACTGTCCACAAGTGCCCACCAGGACCACAGCCCCCCACGCCCTGTCTGCTGCCCGGGGCCGTCCGCAATGCTGGCTCACAGAGAGCGGACCTGGAGGACCCCACGGTGGGCAGGATCGAGGCAGCACTCAGGCCCCGTTTCAGGAGGGAGCCCTGGGAAGCCCACCCCAAAAGAGGCCCTCGGGTCCTCGTCCCAGCCACGGGGCAGCCCCAGGGTCGTCTCCTCCTGGGGGACAGTCTCTCACGCAGGTCCTCCTCAGGAGCCCCACAGTATGGCCCCTCCGGGTGTTCACACCTCTGCCCCAGCTCTGGGGTCTCGGCCACCCCAGGCAGCCGTGGTGCCCCGGCCCACAGCAGGACCCCCAGAAGCCCATGGGCCCCGTGGGATCTACATTCCGGTGTGTCCACAGCCTGCGCCTGCCCGCCGTCACCCTGAGCCTGTCTGCAAGAGGAACTGGACCCCGCGCGGGGCAGAGGTTCAGGGCGGCACTCACCAAGCTCCTTTCCTGGGAGTGGGCCACGCGCCAGACCTCAGGGCCAGCGCTGGTCTCTCCAGGGCGGTGGCTTGACACAGCCGGGCATCCCAGCAACCTCTTTTCTGTGTGGCAATGCCTCGCCCTGCCACCGCCCCCAGACAGGAAAGCCCTTAAGCCCCAGGCAAGCTCCGGTGACAGCTGCTCACTGAGTCTGACTGCAAAGCCCCTTCCTGCCTGGCTTCCTGCCCTGCCCCACCCCACACACAGGCCTGGAGGTCCACAGAGAGTTCTAGCAGAGAGCGGGACTGTCCTGCCCAGAGGCAGGGTGCCCTCCACTCCTTCCCTCGTTCACCATCCAGGGACCCTGCACGGGGCCTGGGCGGGGGCCACAGTCAGGTGCAGGCCTCGCTGCAGTCCTTGAGCAAAGACGCAGAGCATGACAGGGAGGCCGGATCTCCCTGCTCAGGCTGGCCTGGAGTCGGTCAGCGTGACTTCCTGGAGGAGGCAGCACTTTCAGCTACAGTTGGAGGGACGAGCATCTAGGACTCGGTGACAGGACACAGGGGTGCACGAGGGCACCTCAGGACCCTGCCTGCGCTGGCCGGGGAAGGACGGAGAAACAGCTCAAGGACTGGAGGCTCGGGGCTCTGACACCCTGTGCTCAGGCAAGAAGGGCTCCAGCAGGCAGGGGCTCCTTGGCCCCAAAGCTCTCAGTGCTCCTGACCCTGCACAGTGGGGAGGGCCTGAGGTCATGCAAAGGCCCCCCACACCTGCTCCAGGTCCCTAAGATCCACGCAAAGCTCTAATCCCCAAGATCACCCAGAGTCTCACTGAAATGCAGAAAGCGGTGCAGCAGTCGGGGCAGGGGGCACCAGGAGACACCCTGGTCCACAATGCTGGGGACCCCAGAGAGCCCTGACGGCTCCCTCCCTGGTCACACTGCCGTCCACCTGGAGCTCGACACGGACCACTGGGAATGCGCTCCCTGGGCCCTGAGAGCCTCTGTTCCCCTCGCTGTCAGTCACCAGCGTGCACACCCTCAGGTCCTGGCTGGTCACAGGCCCCGGCCTCCTCCAGCCTGGCCCAGGCCGAGCATGAGACACTACCACACCCACGGCCCCACCTCCAGGATCGCACTCTGCCCACCCACTCCCCTCTCCGGTTCCGTCCCTACAGTCCCCCTGACCCCCAACCCTGCACCTTTACCCTCCCCACCCCACCCCCTCACTTTTCCCTCCATGAACCCCCTGCACTGCTACTCCCCTCTCTGCCCTGGCCCTGGGGTCTCCTCACCCAACTAGGTCAACCCGACACCACACCCGAGCCCCGAGCCCCCTTCTGCCCAGCACAGCCCACGTGGGACCCCTCCACCCACAGCTCTTGTCCTTCGTCTCTGGGGCTGATCTTCCTCACGCCCACCCAACGCCCATCCTCCCCTCGTCCTTCCCAGTGCAGCCCGGGCCCCTCTGCCCCCAGGGGCATCCACGTGACCCTGGTATTCACCGTGAGATGCACCGCAGTCCAAGGGCAGGGCTTCCAGAGTGCGGCTCACTCTCTGCCCATCCTGGGACGCAGATGCAGTGTCTGGGATGAGCAGCCCCTTTGCCCACCAACTACGGACAGCAGAGGAGAATTCAGACACATCCTTGGTCCCAGTGGTGAAGAACTGATGCTTTTGAACTGTGGTGTTGGAGGAGACTCTTGAGAGAGTCCCTTGGACTGCAAGGAGATCCAACCAGTCCATCCTAAAGGAGATCAGTCTTGAGTATTCATTGGAAGGACTGATGCTGAAGCTGAAGCTCCAATACTTTGGCCACCTGATGGGAAGAGCTGACGACTCCTGGAAAAGACCCTGATGCTGGGAAAGACTGAAGGCGGGAGAAGAAGGGACAGCAGAGGGTGAGATGGTTGGATGGCATCACTGACTCAGTGCACATGAGTTTGAGCAAGCTCCAGGAGATGGTGATGGACAGGGAGGCCTGGCGTGCTGCAGTCCATGGGGTCACAGAGTCAGACACGACTGAGTGACTGAAGAGACTGAGCATGACTTCACAATAAGCAAAGCAGCACCTACACATGATCAGACCAAACATAAGAGGCGAGGAATGTGGCCCATTTCCTTATAAAAAAATTCTGTCAGTGCCGATAAAACTGTGTTGAAGAGAAAATGTGATCCAAGAATTTCATGCCCTCCAAAAAAGCAACTAGTATTGAAGTACATTTTTCACAGGCATCAACTTGGGAGAGTGTCTCCTTGAGGTCCTTCACAATTGAATGAATTTTATATTTATGTGTATATATATAGAGAGAGAGTTATAAGAAAATATAATATTATCCTCAATAGTCTATACTGTTCCTATTGAATATATATATGCATATGTGCATGTATACACATATATTTCATATTAAATATGTATAATATTGTTCATTTGCTAAGTTGTGTCCGACTCTTTGCGACCCCATGGACTGTAGCCCCCAAGCTCCCCTGTCTATCTCCCAGACCTAACTCAAATTCATGTCCATTGAGTCAGTGATGCTCTCTAACCGTCTCATCCTCTTACGCCCCTATTTCTTTTTGCCTTCTATCTTTCCCAGCACGAGTCTTTTCGCCGACTCTTGGAATCAGGGTTACAAAGAAGTGGAGCTTCAACATCAGTCCTTCCAATGAATAATCTGGGTTGATTTCCTTTAGGAAGACTGGTTGGATCTCCTTGCAGTCCAAGGGACTCTCAAGAGTCTTCTCCAACACCACAGTTCAAAAGCATCAACTCTTCAACACTCAGCCTTTTTTGTGGTGCAACGCTCACTTCTGTACATGACTACTGAAAAGTCATAGCTTTGACTACATGGAACTTTTGGCAAAGTGGTGTCTCCTTTTAATATGCTAAGTTTGTCATAGCTTTCCTTCCAAGCAGCAAATGTCTTTTAATTTCATGGCTGCAGTTACTGTCTGCAGTGATTTTGGAGCCCAGGAAAATAAAGTCTGTCACTGGTTCCACTTTTTCCCTTCTATTTGCCATGAATTGATGCTACCAAATGCCGTGATCTTAGTTTTTTGAATGTTGAGTTTCAAGCAGCTTTTCCATTCTCCTTTTCCACCATCATGAAGAGACTAGTTTTGCCTCGAGTTTCTGCCATTAAAGTGGGATCATCTGCGTATCTGAGGTTGATATTTCCCCAGAAATCTTGATTCCAGCTTGTGATTCATCCGGTTCAGCACTTCACATGATTTACTCTGCATAGAATTTAAATAAGCAGGGTGACAATATACAACCCTGTTGTACTCCTTTCCCAATTTAGAATCAGTCTGTTCTTCCAAGTCATGTTCTAACTGTGGCTTCTTGACATGCACACACATTTCTCAGAAGATAGGTAAGGTGATCTGGTTCTCCTATCTCTTTGAGAATTTTCCATGTTTGTTGTGATCCACGCAGTCAAAATTTTAGCATCATCAATAAAGCAGAAGTAGATGTTTTTCTGGAATTCTCTTGCTCCCCCATAACCGATCAAATGTTGGCAATTTAATCTGTGGTTCCTCTGCCTTTTCTAAATCCAGCTTTTACATCTGGAAGTTCTCAGTTCACATTCTGTTGAAGTCTAGCTTGAAGGATTTTGAGCTAGCATGTGATACCTTGCTAGCATGTGAAATGAGTGCACTTGTACAGTGACTGGAACATTCTTTGGCATTGCCCTGCTTAGGGACTGGAGTGGAAACACCATTTCCAGTCCTGTGATCACTGCTGAGTTTTCCAAATTGGCCGACATATTGAATGCAGTGCCTTAACAGCATCATTTTTTAAGATCTTAAATAGCTGGGCTGGAATTCTGTCACCTCTACTAGATTTGCTCCTCATAATTCTTCCTAAGGCCCATTTGATTTCACATTCCAGGATATCTGGCTCTAGGTGAGTGACCACACCGTCTTGGTTATCCAGGTCACTAAGGCATTTTTATATAGTTCTGTGCATTCTTACCACTTCTCCTTAATGTCTTCTGCTGCTGTTAGGTCTTATTTGAGATTTTTCTTGTTTTTCTATGAAGCCCTATATCACTATGAACTCCCCTCTAAACACTGCCTTTGCTGTATCCCATAGACTTTGTACATGTTCTCATTGTCTTTTGTCTCAAGGTATTTTCCATTTCCTCTTTGATTTCCTCATTGACTCGTCGGTCTTATAGTAGCATGTTATTCAGTCTCCAGGTAGTGGTTTTTTCTCATTTCCTTTTCTGTGGTTGGTTAATGGTTCATGCTGTGTGGTCAGAAAAGGTACTCGAGATAATTTCTGCACTCTGAAGTGTGCTGAGGCTTGTTTTGTGCCCCAGTTTGTGCTCTGGAGAATGTTCCTTGTGTGCTTGAAGAGAATGCGTGTTCTGGTGTTTGGATGCAATATCATGAACGCCTCAGTCAAGTCTTACTGGTCTATTTGTACCATTTACCATCTCTGCCGTCTTATTGCTTCTCTGGAAGATCTGTCCGTTGGTGTCAGTGGGGTGTAAAGTCTCCTATTGTTGTATTCCCATCCATTTCTCCTTTACGTCTGCTGGTATTGTTTTATGTATTGGGTGCTCCTGTATTCGGAGAAGACAATGCACCCCACTCCAGTACTCTTGCCTGGACAATCCCATGGGCAGAGGAGTCCATGGGGTCGCTGAGAGTCGGACACGATGAGCGACTTCACCTTCACTTTTCTCTTTCATGCACTGGAAAAGGAAATGGCAACCCACTCCAGCGTTCTTGCCTGGAGAATCCCAGGGACGGTGGAGCCTGGTGGGCTGCCATCTCTGGGGTCGCACAGAGTTGGACACGACTGAAGCGACTTAGCAGAAGCAGCTCCTGTATTAGGGGTATATATGTTGATGCGTGTGAAATCCTCCTGTGGTGATTCTTTTATCAGTATTTAGTGTCCTTCTTTATCTTTCTGTATGGTCTAAGTTTTGAAGTCTATTTTGTCTGATATGAATATTGTGATTTCTGCTTTCTGGTCATGTACATTAGAGTGGATATCTTTTCCATTCCCTCAGTTTGAATCTATGTATGCCCTTTGTCCTAAGGTCAGTCTCTTATAGGCAGCACATTTCCAGCTCTTCTTTTTTTATCTAGTATGCATTCTAATACATCTAGTAGGAGCATTTATTCCACTGCTATTTAAGATAATTATGAAAGATATGCATTTATTGCCATTTTAAACCTCATTTTCTAATTGGTTTTATATATTTCCTTTGGTCTTTTTTTTTTTTCTTTTCCTCTTGTGGTGGTCAGTCTAGTCAAGGCTATGGTTTCTCCAGTAGTCATGTATGGATGTGAGAGTTGGACTGTGAAGAAAGCTGAGTGCAGAAGAATTGATGCTTTTGAACTGTGTGGTGTTGGAGAAGATTCTTGAGAGTCCCCTGGACTGCAAAGAGATCCAACCAGTCCATTCTCGAGGAGATCAGTCCTGGGATTTCTTCGGAAGGAATGATGCTAAAGCTGAAACTCCAGTACTTTGGCCACCTCATGGGAAGAGTTGACTCGTTGGAAAAGAGTCTGATGCTGGGAGGGATTGGAGACAGGAGGAGAAGGGGCGACAGAGGATGAGATGGCTGGGTGGCATCACTGACTCGATGGATGTGGGTTTAGGTGAACTCCGGGAGTTGGTGATGGACAGGGAGGCCTGGTGTGCTGCAGTTCATGGGGTCACAAAGAGTCGGACACGACTGAGCGACTGAACTGAACTGAACTGAACTATGGTTTGAAGATTTCCTTATATTTTATGCTATTGTTGTATTATCTTTTGGGGTTTTGTTAATCTAGTGTATTTTTTTGATTTGTGGTTGCCCCATTTTTAAGTATTAGTGAGTGAAGTCACTCCGTCATGTCCAGCTCTTTGTGACCCCATGGACTGTAGCCTTCCAGGCTCCTCCGCCCATGGAATTTTCCAGGCGAGAGTACTGGAGTGGGTTGCCATTTCCTTCTCCAGGGGGTCTTCCTGACCCAGGGATCAAACCCAGGTCTCCCACATTGTAGGCAGATGCTTTACCTTCTGAGCCACCAGGAAGCCCTTCCTATATTAAGTATGCTCAGATCAGTTCAGTCGTTTAGTCACGTCCGACTCTTGCGACCCCATGAATCACAGCACACCAGGCCTCCCTGTGCATCACCAACTCCAGGAGTTCACTCAGACTCATGTCCATTGAGTCAGTAATCCCATCCAGCTATCTCATCCTCTGTTGTCCCCTTCTCCTCCTGCTCCCCAATCCCTCCCAGCATCAGAGTCTTTTCCAATGAGTCAACTCTTCGCATGAGGGGGCCAAAGTACTGGAGTTTCAGCTTTACCATCAGTCCTTCGAAAGAAATCCCAGGGCTGATCTCCTTTAGGATGGACTGGTTGGATTTCCTTGCAGTCCAAGGGACTCTCAAGAGTCTTCTCCAACATCACAGTTCAAAAGCATCTATTCCTTGGCACTCAGCTTTCTTCACAGTCCAACTCTCACATCCATACATGACCACTGGAAAAACCATAGCCTTGACTAGATGGACCTTTTCTGGCAAAGTAATGTCTCTGCTTTTCAATATGCTGTCTAGGTTGGTCACAACTTTCCTTCCAAGGAGTAAGCGTCTTTTAATTTCATGGCTGCAGTCACTATCTGCAGTGATTTTGGAGCCCCCAAAAATTAAGTATGTTAACCCTTCCTATATCTACTCACTTTAGAATGATAGTTGTTTAGGCTCAATCACATCCTAAAAAGTATTTATATTTTCTTACTCTCCTTTTCCATATTTGATGACTTTCATGTCGTTTTTTACATCTTCATTTTTATCCTTTTTCTGATCATTGTGGTTATTATTACTTTTCACAAACTTTTTTTATTTTTTAAATATGTATACTGGTTTATTTAAGTGATTTACTTTCCAGTTGTGATTTTCTCATTCTTATAGCTTCTTTCTTATTTTCTATTTAGAGAAGACCTTTAATATTTCCTTGGGACTTCCCTCGTGGCTCAGACAGTAAAGCCTCTGTCTGCAATGCAGGAGACCCGGGTTGGATCCCTGGGTTGGGAAGATTCCCTGGATAAGGAAATGGCAGCCCACTCCAGTATTCTTGCCTGGAAAATCCCATGGACTGCAGAGCCTGGTAGGCTACCGTCCATGGGGTCGCGAAGAGTCGGACACGACTGAGCGACTTCACTTTCACTTTAATATTTCCTTAAGGATAGGTTTAGGATTGCTGTATTCTTTAAGTCTTTGCTTGTATGAGAGATTCTTTATCTCTCCTTTCTGAATGATAATCTTTCTGGGTAAAGTATCCTAGGCCGTAGGGCTTTTCATTTCAGGACTTTGACTATATCTGCCTTCTGGCCTACAGAGTTTATGTAGAGAAATGGGCTGACGGCATAGCAGACGTTCTTTGTTTTCATCTTGCCACCTTAGAATCCTCTCTGAATCTTTAAATTGTGCCCCTTTTACTATAGTATGTCTTGGCGTAGGTCTGTTCAAGTTCATCTTGTTTGGAACCCTCTGTGCTCCTGTATCTGGATAGCTGTTTCCTTCTTTAGGTTTGAGAACTTTTCAGCCATATTTTCTTCAAATACTTTTCAATCCCTTTTTCTCTTTCTTCTCCTTGTGGATTCTCTATTATGCATAGATTTGCACACTTTATGTTATCCCACGGGTCCCTTACTCTTTTCTTTTTAATTTATTTTAATTGGAGGCTAGTTGCTTTACAGTATCGTGGTGGTTTTTGCCATACATTCACATGAATCGGCCAAGGCTATACATGTGTTCCCCATCCTGAGCCTCCCTCCCACCTCCCTCCCCATCCCATCCCTCAGGGTCATCCCAGTGCACCAGCCCTGAGCACCCTGTCTCATGCATCAAACCTGGACTGGCAATCTATTTCACATATGATAATATACATGTTTCAATGCTATTCTCTCAAATCATCCCACCTCGCCTTCTCTCACAGAGTCCAAAAGTCTGTTCTTTACATCTGTGTCTCTTGCTGTCTCACATATAGGGTCATCATTGCCATCTTTCTAAATTCCATATATATGCATTAATATACTGTATTGGTGTTTTTCTTTCTGACTTATTTTGCTCTGTATAATAGGCTCCAGTTTCATCCACCTCATTAGAACTGATTCAAATGTATTCTTTTTAATGGCTGAGTAACACTCCATTGTGTATATGTACCACAGCTTTCTTATCCATTCGTCTGCTGATGGACATCTAGGTTGTTTCCATGTCCTGACTATTATAAACAGTGCTGTGATGAGCATTGGGGTACACGTGTCTTTTTCAGTTCTGGTTTCCTCGGTGTGTATGCCCATCAGTGGAATTGCTGAGTCATATGGCAGTTCTATTTCCAATTTTTTAAGGAATCTCCACACTCTTCTCCACCGTAGCTGTACTAGTTTGCATTCCCACCAACACTGTAAGAGGGTTCCTTTTTCTCCACACCCTCTCCAGCATTTACTGTTTGTAGACTTTTGGATAGCAGCCATTCTGACTGGTGTGAGATGGTACCTCATTGTGGTTTTGAGTTGCATTTCTCCGATAATGAGTGATGTTGAGCATCTTTTCATGTGTTTGTTAGCCATCTGTATGTCTTCTTAGGAGAAATGTCTGTTTTGTTCTTTGGCCCATTTTTTGATTGGGTCACTTATTTTTCTTGAATTGAGCTTCAGGAGTTGTTGTATATTTTTTAGATTAATTCTTTGTCAGTTGCTTCACTTGCTATTATTTTCTCCCATTCTGAAGGCTGTCTTTTTACCTTGCTCATAGTTTCCTTCGTTGTGCAAAAGCTTTTAATTTAATTAGGTCCCATTTGTTTATTCTTGCTTTTATTTCCATTACTCTGGGAGGTGGGTCATAGAGGATTCTGCTATGAATTACGTCAGAGCGTGTTTTGCCTGTGTTTTCCTCTAGGAGTTTTATAGATTCTGGTCTTCATTTAGATCTTTAATCCATTTTGAGTTTCCTTTGTGTATAGAGTTAGAAAGTGTTCTAGTTTCATTCTTTTATAAGTGGTTGACCAGTTTTCCCAGCACCACTTGTTAAAGAGATTGTCTTTTCTCCATTGTATATTCTTGCCTCCTTTGTCAAAGATAAGGGTCCATATGTGCGTGGATTTATCTCTGGGCTTTCTATTTTGTTCCACTGATCTATATTTCTGTCTTTGTGCCAGTACCATACTGTCTTGATAACTGTGGCTTTGTAGTGTAGCCTGAAGTCAGGCATGTTGATTCCTCCAGTTCCACTCTTCTTTCTCAAGATTGCTTTGGCTCCTTGACGTTTTTTGTATTTCCATGCAAATTGTGAAATTATTTGTTCTAGTTCTTTGAAAAATACCATTGGTAGCTGGATAAGGATTGCATTGAATCTATAGATTACTTTGGATAGTTTATTCATTTTCACTACATTGATTCTTCCAATCCATGAACATGGCATATTTCCCCATCTATCTGTGTCATCTTTGATCTCTTTCATCAGAGTTTTATAGTTTTCTATACATAGGTCTTTTGTTTTTTTAGGTAGCCTTGAGAACCCCATGAACAGTATGAAAAGGCAAAATGATAGGAGATGAAAGAGGAACTCCCCAGGTCAGTAGGTGCCCAATATGCTACTGGAGATCAGTGGAGAAATAACTCCAGAAAGAATGAAGGGATGAAGCCAAAGCAAAAACAATACCAAGCTGTGGATGTTACTGGTGATAGAAGCAAGGTCCGATGCTGTAAAGAGCAATATTGCATAGGAACCTGGAATGTCAGGTCCCTGAATCAAGGCAAATTGGAAGTGGTCAAACAAGAGATGGCAAGAGTGAATGTCAACATTCTAGGAATCAGTGAACTAAAATGGACTGGAATGGGTGAATTTAACTCAGATGACCATTATATCTACTACTGCGGGCAGGAATCCCTCAGAAGAAATGGAGTAGCCATCATGGTCAACCAAAGAGTCTGAAATGCAGTACTTGGATGCAATCTCAAAAAAGACAGAATGATCTCTGTTCGTTTCCAAGGCAAACCATTCAATATCACAGTCATCCAAATCTACGCCCCGACCAGGAATGCTGAAGAAGCTGAAGTTGAAAGGTTCTATGAAGACCTACAAGACCTTTTAGAACTAACACCCAAAAAAGATGTCCTTTTCATTATAGGGGACTGGAATGCAAAAGTAGGAAGTCAAGAAACACCTGGGATAACAGGCAAATTTGGCCTTGGAATACAGAATGAAGCAGGACAAAGGCTAATAGAGTTTTGCCAAGAAAATGCACTTGTCATAGCAAACACCCTCTTCCAACAACACAAGAGAAGACTCTAAACATGGACATCACCAGATGGTCAACACAGAAATCAGATTGATTATATTCTTTTTAGCCAAAGATGGAGAAGCTCTATACAGTCAGCAAAAACAAGACCAGGAGCTGACTGTGGCTCAGATAATGAATTCCTTATTGCCAAATTCAGACTTAAATTGGAGAAAGTAGGGAAAACCACTAGACCATTCAGGTATGACCTAAATCAAATCCCTTATGATTATACAGTAGAAGTGAGAAATAGATTTAAGGGCCTAGATCCGATAGATAGAGTGCCTGATGAACTATGGAATGAGGTTCGTGATACTGTAGAGGAGACAGGGATCAAGACCATCCCCATGGAAAAGAAATGCAAAAAAGCAAAATGGCTGTCTGAGGAGGCCTTACAAATAGCTGTGAAAAGAAGAGAAGTGAAAAGCAAAGGAGAAAAGGAAAGATACAAGCATCTGAATGCAGAGTTCCAAAGAATAGCAAGAAGAGATAAGAAAGCCTTCCTCAGCAATCAATGCAAAGAAATAGAGGAAAACAACAGAATGGGAAAGACTAGAGATCTCTTCAAGAAAATTAGAGATACCAAGGGAACATTTCATGCAAAGATGGGCTCGATAAAGGACAGAAATGGCATGGACCTAACAGAAGCAGAAGATATTAAGAAGAAGTGGCAAGAATACACAGAAGAATTGTACAAAAAAGATCTTCACGACCCAGATAATCACAATGGTGTGATCACTGACCTGGAGCCAGACATCCTGGAATGTGAAGTCAAGTGGGCCTTAGAAAACATCACTACGAACAAAGCAAGTGTAGGTGATGGAATTCCAGTTGAGCTATTCCAAATCCTGAAAGATGATTCTGTAAAAGTGCTACATGCAATATGCCAGCAAATTTGGAAAACTCAGGAATGGCCACAGGACTGGAAAAGGTCAGTTTTCATTCCAATCCCAAAGAAAGGCAATGCCAAAGAATGCTCAAACTACTGCACAATTTCACTCATTACACATGCTAGTAAAGTAATGCTCAAAATTCTCCAAGCCAGGCTTCAGCAATACGTGAACCGTGAACTTCCTGAATTCAAGCTGGTTTTAGAAAAGGCAGAGGAACCAGAGATCAAATTGCCAACATCCGCTAGATCATGGAAAAAGCAAGAGAGTTCCAGAAAAACATCTATTTCTGCTTTATTGACTATGCCAAAGCCTTTGACTGTGTGGATCACAATAAACTGTGGAAAATTCTGAAAGAGATGGGAATACCAGACCACCTGACCTGCCTCTTGAGAAACCTGTATGCAGGTCAGGAAGCAACAGTTAGAACTGGACATGGAACAACAGACTGGTTCCAAATAGGAAAAGGAATACGTCAAGGCTGTATATTGTCACCCTGCTTATTTAACTTATATGCAGAGTACATCATGAGAAACACTGGGCTGGAAGAAGCACAAGCTGGAATCAAGATTTCCAGAAGAAATATCAATAACCTCAGATATGCAGATGGCACCACCCTTATGGCAGAAAGTGAAGAGGAACTAAAAAGCCTCTTGATGAAAGTGAAAGAGGAGAGTGAAAAAGTTGGCTTAAAGCTCAACATTCAGAAAACAAAGATCATGGCATCCGGTCCCATCACTTCATGGCAAATAGATGGGGAAATAGTGGCTGACTTTATTTTGGGGGTGCTCCAAAATCATTGTAGATGGTGATTGCAGCCATGAAATGAAAAGACACTTCCTACTTGGAAGGAAAGTTACGACCAACCTAGACAGCATATTAAAAAGCAAAGACATTACTTTCCAACAAAGATCCGTCTAGTCAAGGCTATGGTTTTTCCAGTTCTCATGTATGGATGTGAGAGTTGGACTATAAAGAAAGCTAAGCACCGAAGAATTGATGCTTTTGAACTGTGGTGTTGGAGAAGCCTCTTGAGAGTCCCTTGGACTGCAAGGAGATCCAACCAGTCCATCCTCAAGAAGATCAGTCCTGGGTGTTTATTAGAAGGACTGATGTTGAAGCTGAAACTCCAATAGATGGCCACCTGATGGGAAGGGCTGACTCATTTGAAAAAACCCTGATGCTGGGAAAGAGTCAGGGCAGGAGGAGAAGGGAACGACAGAGGATGAGATGGTTGGATGGCACTACTGACTCAATGGACATGGGTTTGTGAGGACTCCGGCAGTTGGTGATGAACAGGAAGGCTGGCGTGCTGTGGTTCATGGGGTCACAAAAAGTTGGACACAATTGAGCGACTGAACTGAACTGAACTGATTCCTAAGTATTTTATTCTTTTCATTTCAATGGTGAATGGAATTGTTTCCATAATTTCTCTTTCTATTTTCTCATTGTTAGTGTATAAGAATGTAAGGGATTTCTGTGGGTTACATTTATATCCTGCAACTTTACTACATTCATTGATTAGCTCTGGTAATTTTCTGGTGGAGTCTTTAGGGTTTTCTATGTAGAGGATCATGTCATCTGCAAACAGTGAGAGTTTTACTTCTGCTTGTCCCATCTGGATTCCTTTCATTTCTTTTTCTTCTCTGATTGCTGTGGCTAAAATTTCCGAAACTATGCTGAATAGTAGTGGTGAGAGTGGGCACCCTTGACTTGTTCCTGACTTTAGAGGAAATGCTTTCAAATTTCACCATTGAGGTTAATGACTGCTGTGATCATTATCTGCTTAATATGCTGATATATATCTGATCAATATGCTGCTTATCACATGCGGCTCTTATTATGCTGAGGCATGTTCCTACTATGCCTGATTTCTGGAGGGTTTTTATCATAAAGGGATGTTGAATTTTGTCAAGGGCTTTCTCTGCATCTATTGAGATAACCCTATGGTCTTTATTTTTGAATTTGTTAATGTGGTGCATCACATTGATGGATTTGTGACTATTGAGGAATCCTCGCATCCCTGGGATAAAGCCCACTTGGTCATGGTGTATGAACTTTTTAATATGATGTTGGATTCTGTTTGCTAGGATGTGTTAAGGATTTTGGCATCTATGTTCATCAGTGACATTGGCCTGTAGTTTTGTGGCATCTGTGTCTGGTTTTGGTATTAGGGTGATGGTGGCCTCATAGAATGTTTGGAAGTGTCCCTTCCTCTTCAATTTTCTGGAAGAGTTTGAGTAGGGTAGGTATTAGCTCTTCTCTAAATTTTCGGTAGAATTCAGCCGTGAAGCCATCTGGTCCTGGGCTTTTGTTTGCTGGAAGATTTCTGATTACAGTTTCAATTTCTGTGCTTGTGATGGATCTGCTAAGATTTTCTATTTCTTCCTGGTTCAGTTTTGGGAGTTATACTTTCCTAAGAATTTGTCCATTTCTTCCATGTTGTCCATTTTATTCGCATATCGTTGCGTATAGTAGTCTCTTATGATCCTTTGTATTTCTGTGATGTCGGTTGTGATTTCTCCATTTTCATTTCTAATTTTGTTGGTTTGCTTCTTCCCCCCTTTTTTTTTCTTGATGAATCTGGCTAATGGTTTGTCTATTTTATTTACCTTCTGAAAGAAACAGCTTTTGGCTTTGCTGATTTTGGCTATGGTCTCCTTTGTTTCTTTTGCATTTATTTCTGCCCTAATTTTTATGATTTCTTTCCTTCTACTAACCCTGGGGCTTCACTTCTTCTTTTTCTAGTTGCTTTAGCTGTGAAGTTATGTTACTTACTTGATTTCTCTCCTGTTTCTTGAGGGAGGCTTTAGCTGTAAAGTTATGTTACTTACTTGATTTCTCTCCTGTTTCTTGAGGGAGGCTTGTACTGGTATGAACTTTCCGTTTAGCACTGCTTTTACTGAATCCCATAAGTTTTGGGTTGTTGTGTTTTCATTTTGATTCCTTTTATGCATATTTTTATTTCTTTTTATTTCTTCTGTGATTTGTTGATTATTCAGAAGTGTGCCATTTAGCCTCCATATATTTGTATTTTTAATAGTTATTTTCCTGTAGTTGACATCTAATCTTACTACACTGTGATCAGAAAAGATGCTTGAGATTATTTCAAGTTTTTTAATTTACCAAGGCTAATGGCCCAGGATGTGATCTATCCTGGAGAAGGTTCCGTGTGCACTTGAGAAAAAGGTGAAATTCATTGTTTTACGGTGAAATGTCCTATAGATATCAATTAGGTCCTACTGGTCCATTGTATCATTTAAAGCTTGTGTTTCCTTGCTAAGTTTCTGTTTAGTTGATCTGTCCACAGGTGTGAGTGGGGTATTAAAGTCTCCCACTATTATTATGTTAATTTCCCCTTTTATACTTGTTAGCATTTGCCTTACATATTGCGGTGCTCCTATGTTGGGTGCATATCTATTTATAATTGTTATATCTTCTTCTTGGATTGATCCTTTGACCATTATGTAGTGTCCTTCTTTGTCTCTTTTCATGGCCTTTGTTTCAAAGTCTATTTTATCTGATATGAGTATTGCTACTTCTGCTTTCTTTTGGTCTCCTTCTGCATGAAATATCTGTTTCCAGCCCTTCACTTTCAGTCTGTATGTGTCCCTTGTTTTGAGGTGGGTCTCTTGTAGACACCATATATAGGGGTCTTGTTTTTGTATCCATTCAGCCAGTCTTTGTCTTTTGGATGGGGAATTCAGCCCATTTACATTTAAGGTAATTACTGATAAGTATGATCCCATTGCCATTTACTTTGTTGTTTTGGGTTCAAGTTTATAAACCTTTTCTGTGTTTCCTGTCTAGAGAAGATCCTTTAGCATTTGTTGGAGAGCTGGTTTGGTGGTGCTGAATTCTCTCAGCTTTTGCTTGTCTGTAAAGCTTTTGATTTCTCCATATTTGAATGAGATCCTTGCTGGGTACAGTAATACGGGTTGTAGGTTATTTTCTTTCATCACTTTAAATATGTCCTGCCATTCTCTTCTAGTTGAAGAGTTTCTATTAAAAGATCAGCTGCTATCCTTATGGGGACCCCCTTGTGATCCCCAATTTTGTTGTTTTTCTCTTGCTGCTTTTAATATTCGTTCTTTGTGTTTGACCTTCATTAATTTGATTAATATGTATCTTGGGGTGTTTCACCTTGGGTTTTTCCTGTTTGGGACTCTCTGGGTTTCTTGGACTTCAGTGGCTCTTTCCTTCCCCATTTTATGGAAGTTTTCAATTATTATCTCCTCAAGTATTTTCTCATGCCCTTTCTTTTTGTCTTCTTCTTCTGGGACTCCTATGATTCAAATGTTGGGGCACTTAACATTGTCCTTAGGGTCTCTGAGGCTGTCCTCGTTTCTTTTCATTCTTTTTCCTTTTTTCGTCTCTGCTTCATTTACTTCACTGTTCTATCTCCCACCTCACGTATCCTCTCTTCTGCCTCAGATATTCTGCTGTCGGTTCCCTGCAGAGTGCTCTTGATCTCAGTTGTTGCATAAATATTCATGATTGACGCTTTTTTATTTCTCCTAGGTCCTTGTTAAACTTTCCTTGCATCTTCTCAGTCCTTGTCTCCAGACTATTCATCTGCAACTCCATTTTGTTTTCAAGATTTTGGATCATTTTTACTATCATTACTCTGAAATCTTGTTCAGGTAGACTCCCTATCTCCTCCTCTTTGGTTTGGTTTGGTGGGCTTTTGTCATGTCCCTTTGCCTGGTGAATTTTTCTCTGCCTTTTCATCTTTTTAGGTTGCTGTGTTTGGGGTGGCCTTTCCTCTTACTGCTTTACTAGGGTTTTTTCTGTTTTGGGGGGGCAGGGCTGGCTTTCTGTGTGCTCTTTAAATTGGATACCTTTCATTAGTCTATCTTCCAGGTCACTTATTCTTTCTTCTACTGGATTCACCCTGCTATTCATTGCCTTGAGCTCAGCATTCATCTCAGCAAAGGAATTTTCTAATTCTTCTTGCTCCTCCTTGAGTTTTTAATTCCTTTTAACAGTAATCTGCCTTTCTGTTGATAGCCTTTCATAATTCCTTCAGTATTTTCATTACTTCCTTTTTGAACTTGGTGTCCTTAGGCTCAAGAGGTCTGACTCATTGTTTACTCCTTCTGGGGAATTCCCTTGTTCTTTTATGTGGGAGTGGTTTCTCTGATTCTTCATTTTGCTCATATTTCTCCCAGTCTGTGAGTTTAGGAAAAACAGTTGTCTACAGTGGTCTTCGTGGGCTATTTTATAAGGGAGTAGCCTGTGTGGGCTTAATATACTTTGGTGCAAAGGCTGTTTTTAGTGTGAATGCCTGCCGTCCCTTTCCACAGTGTGTGCAGGCTGTCAGTCATCCCCTTGATAGGAGGTGTGCACTGGGCATTGAGCAAGGCTTGCCCTTTGCTCTGTGGGTGTCACAACCCTGTTGGGGAAAAGTCTTTGCCCTCGCTGTTGGAGTAGAGGCCCTCAGATCTGTTTCTGAGCTGCATTTGTGATCTGTGGCGGGAGGTAGGTGTGACTGGAGCACCGCCACTGGAGAGCAGCCACTGAGTGCTCCTCCTCTGGAGCTGTTCATCCGGGAGTGTGCAGTGCTGTGTCACCCGTCACCCGAGGTGACAGCTCACAAAGCACACCTCTGCTGGCACTGCGCCTGGCCCCTCCTCATTGGTGGGAATGCTGGCCACCTACCCTGGTGTCCCTCAGTCATTGTTTTCACAAGGCCACCGGCTCAGATTCGCTGAAGGCAGGCTCCAGGAACACAGCGGTTGTGCGCCTGGACCTACCATGGAGGCAGCTCAGAGCCAGACCCAGCCCAGTACTGGCACACACACACCTACACAGCCCACAGCTGCCAAGAACAGACCTTTCCAGCTTCCGGAGAACCTGCTGTCCACCTGGATGACCTACAGCTGCTGAGTTCACAAAGATGGCCATGGTGATATATTCACAGCATACACAGCTGCTGGAGGGGATCTCAGCCCTGCTTCCTAAGTCAAACAGACCATGGGGCTCAACTGTGGTTTCACCCCACCTCCATGAGTGGGCAACCCACTGTGTCTGCTCCTGGAGCCTGCCGAGGCAGCAGCAGCTGAGACGTACACTCCTGAACCTGCCACTGTGGTCCTGTTGAGCACAGCCCCAAACTGCCAAGGTGCTATCCTGTGGATGACATCCCAGAGCCCACCACGGTGGTGTCCTGTTGGGCAAACCCTGGAGCCCACCACGGTGGTGTCCAATCAGGCACACCCTGAAACATGCCACAGTGGTGTCCTGTCGGGCGAACCCTGGAGCCCTCCATGATGCTGTCCTGTCGTACACACCCAAAAACCCAACAAGGTGGTGTCCTGTGAGGCGCACCCTAGAACCCATCAAGCTGGTATCTTGTGGGGCACACCCTAGAATCCGCCAAGGTGGTTTCCTGTGTGGCACACCCTATAACCCACCAAGGTGGTGCCCTGTGGGGCTCACCCTAGAACCCTCCAAGCTGATGCCCTGTGCAGCACATGGGGAACAAGGTCGCTAAGGCATGTCTTGCCCAGTCATTCACACGCCTCTCACCAATGGTGCTTTGCTTCTAAGGCAGCTCCAGACCTCTTCCACGTACTCCCCTGATTGCAGCCGTACCACACTCCTGCCCCTTCAGGCTGTCTCTGTGCTGCCAACACCACTTCTCTTCCTGAGTCCTCTAAAGCCCAAGTTTCATCCCTCAGTCCCTGCCACACACCTCCTGCCACAGGGAGCTGGTGTGGCTCCAAGCAGAAGCAGTACCACCAGCATAAAAGCAGCTGGCCATAAGTAGGCTGACGTGGCAGGTCAGTTATGGTGGAGGACGGTGGGGGGGGGCACCTTTGGATGTGAAAGCCAACTCATCACCACGCCTTCAAGGGGGATCTTCCTGTTGTGGGAGCTGAGCTTGCCACCTTATCTGGTTCTGTCCATCCTGAGACCTCATCCACAGGTCAGCCACTTTCCCCAGCATGGTGTGGGTGGTCAATCAGGACCCATGGGCACTGGGAGCCATCCAAGGATTCCAAGGGCACTTGGCTGTTCTCCTGGCCCTTCCCTTTACCATTGGCTGCAAATTTATGGTGGCAGGAGTCTGTGGGAACGATGAAGGAGAAGTTCACAGCAGGAAAGAACCTCAAAATCCAAGTCATGACTGCCCTCAGGAGAAAAGCTGGCAAACTACCTCAAACACGCATTAGACTTGGCAAGGCACACTACTGCATGCAAAGAAATTCACGCAAATTCCTGCAAACTAATGAGTGTAAGCACACTCGTGCAAGCAAGTGCACACAGCAATGACAGGGTCCCCTGTCAGGTGCCCCTCCCTGTCCTATCAGTGAGGGGGAGTGCCCACACCCTAGGCCCCACCTAGGGCTGTGGATCCCCCCTGGAGACTGTTGCCCAAGCATTGGCCTTGGCCTGATGTATGTAACCTTAGGGCAAAGGAGGCTTCATGAAGGGGGTATCGTGGTCACTGAGACCCTGATAAATGTGCAGGTCATTGTACTGAAGGGATAAGCATGTCCCACGGTCAGGGGGATTCTGCCCCAGGATCTGAGCCCCGGGGCTCCTGCCCTGTCACTGAAAACCCATCCACGTTGCTCACACCCTTTCCCTGGCAGCTCTCATGGCACCAATCTGTCCAGGCAGAAAGAAGAGGCTAAGACAAGGCACTCAGAAACAAGTCTACCTCCCTGGAATCTCCCAGAGGAGAGCATTCCCAGGTCCCGGGGTGCTGTGGGTGCAGCATCGTTCTGAACATGGAGGTGTGGAAGCAGCAGGGCTCCCCTTCCTGCATGAACAGCCAGGCTGCAGTAGGGGTGACTTGCTGCTGCTCTTCCTTCCTGCCGCAGGGCTGGGGAGAGGGCCCGTCATGCTTCCAGCCGTGGCAGCCGGCCCATAGTCCTGAGGGAATGGCCAAGACACCCTCAGAGACACAGCCCGCCCCCATACCCTCAGCATTGAGCAGGCTCCCACCCCGTCTCTGCACTTGTGAGGAGGCCAGCCAGCCTTGTCGTCCCAGTGAAGGTCAGGCCTCTGTCACCTGCAGCTGGAGGTGTCCTTCCCTTGGAGTACCATGGCACCCCTGGTCAGTGTCCTTCTCCCAGGACCGTAGGGACCTAGGAGACCTCTCAAAGCTTTAACCCCCCAACTGCCTCTTCTGGGCTGTAGGGGTGGAGGGCAAACAAGCCAGTGGACACAAGAATCTTTTGCTACTTTCTTTTTTTTTTTTTTTTTTATTTTTAAACTTTACATAATTGTATTACTTTTGCCAAATATCAAAATGAATCCACCACAGGTATACATGTGTTCCCCATCCTGAACCCTCCTCCCTCCCCATACCATCCCTTTGGGTCATCCCAGTGCACTAGCCCCAAGCATCCAGTATCGTGCATCGAACCTGGACTGCTACTTTCTTGAAATTTCCTTTTGAAACTTACAGCATGTGCTGGTTCTCCTCCCCCACCCCACCTTTTAAAAACTTTCTTAGTTGTTAGCTTTTCCTCTGGTTTTTACCTCCTTTGCTCACTGCTTGGGTGTCACTGGAAGGTTCCCACAGACTTCTTTTCCCTTTGGTGACTTCTTGCACAGGTTGATTTATCGACTGAGGCAGCAATAGCCCTGGTATAGCTTCTGACCTAATCAATGAAGTGTCAAGATTTTTCCTCTTGTGTTTAGGCCCATAAGGACCCACCTTCTGGAACAAGTGTCCAGAACAGTTTATGTCCCTGAGGGGATGCCCTCAGAAGCAGCATCTCACATACAAGCACTCTCCCCACAAACTCAAGGAAGGTCTTTACTGCTGCTGAGTCACTTCAGTCGTGTCCGACTCTCTGTGACCCCATAGACAGCAGCCCACCAGGCACCCCCATCCCTGGGATTCTCCAGGCAAGAACACTGGAGTGGGTTGCCATTTCCTTCTCCAATGCCTGAAAGTGAAACGTGAAAGTGAAGTCGCTCAGTCGTGTCCGACTCCTAGTGACCCCATGGACTGCAGCCCACCAGGCTCCTCCATCCATGGGATTTTCCAGGCAAGAGTACTGCAGTGCGGTGCCATAGTCTTTATCACTTGTAAAATCTCACCACATGCTTGACATCTGGTCTACCTCAGTGCAGGCTCTAGGAAACAAGGTCCTAGAGTGGGATTCACTTACGAAGTCTGCAGGGCTGTGGAGAGCCCTGGGCACACACACAGCCCCCACCCTAGGCAAGGTCTCTGATCACCCAAGCAGATGTCATCTCTGTCTTCTCCATCTCCTGAACGCTGTGAGCCAGAATTTCAAGGAGCTGAGACCTCCCTCCCATCACAGCTCACCCAGTGTTCTTCCCCTCTGCCTTGGACACCAAGGCCTGAGAGCCCTTGTAGCTCACTGGCTATTTTAGAAGCAATTGCATGGCTGTGCCCTGACTCTAATGAGGCAGCTGTGTGACCAGGGCAACCCTTCCTCCTGCCTCAGGGGTCAAGTTCTCAACTGGACTCCACACCCTGCTTAGGGCAGCCCAGTCAAGAAACACCTTCACAGCCTCATGCTCCAGAGTGGGGTAGGTCACCCACCCTCCAGAGTGGTGTGGGCGGAAGACAGGAGACTGACTCAGCATGGCCAGTGGGCCTGGTTCCAGCTGCTCCATCACGGAGATCCAGACGCGTCACCTGGCAAGTTGCTGGGGCACATGCCTGTAGCATCATGTCCTTTCTCTGGTTGGAGGAGGGTGGGGGCAGGACGGGATCCCAGAACTCAGCCACAGGATGCCATAGAAGGAGCCCAGCCTGGGCATGAACACGGCCAGTGTGCAAGCTCTGGACCTGCCACCCCTGCACTAACCTAAGCTCTGCACACCATTGCTGGGAAGAGGCCATTGTGGGGTGGAGAGGGGAGGCAGGCCAGACTCTGAAAGGCTCAAAAAGTCAAAGCCATATCCTGTCACTCGTGGGGGCCAGACAAGGGCAGGGCTGCCGCCCACACAGGGCCCACCACGCTGTGACCTGGCTGATCCTGTGCCAGCAGGGCCCCGGCTGCCTGGGGCTGGAGATGCAAGCCCGGTGAGAGGGCCTGGCAGGGCACCGCGGGCACCTCCCCTCCCCCAAGCAGGAACCAGAGACGCAGGAGGGCCAGAGCAGTTGTTTCCTGGAGGGCCTGGGGCAGCCACATCCCCCATTTCCTGAAAGGGAGACACGAGGCCCCAGAGCCAAAACCAGGTCTCTCAACAAGCCCCCCATCCTTCAGCCTCTTTGCTCGGCACACAGGTGGTGGTGGTGGTTTAGTCGCTAAGTCGTGTCCGACTCTTTGCGACCCCAAGGACTCTCGCCTGCCAGGCTCCTCTGTCCGTGGGATTCTTCAGGCAAGAATACTGGAGCCGGTTGCCATTCCCTTCTCCAGGGGATCTTCCCAACCCGGGAATCAAACCTGGGTCTTCTGCTTGCAGGCAGATTCTTGACTGACTGGGCGATGGGCACCCAGGTGGATGAATTAAAGCTTAGCTGGCAGTCCAAGTCCCTTTAAGGAGTGGGTGTACTTTCTCGCTCATGCTTTCCTTAAGCCTGTGCAGCAGAGTATCTTGCCTGAGAACTGGCCTTTCTTTAGGAGCTAATGATCACACAGCACAATGTCTTACTCATGGAAATGCTTTTCTGAGGCTCTATGTTAATGCTTATTGAGTCTTGCCTGGGACCTATTTCTCAAGACTTGTGTCCCTGATTACACAGCAACGGGATAGATCTCACCCAGAGACGTGCCCAGAACTCCCCGGCTAACCTCGTATGAACTTATCTCAGGACGTGTGCCTTGGGAAAGGGTCTGGTGGAGCTCTTACAACCTTGAGCCATGCTTCTTGCCTGTTCTCAGCAGCCAGTTGCGAAGTATTTAAGACTGAACTAGGCCGGTACTCTCCTACCCTCTCCTGATGTCTGTCAGAAGCTCTTTCTGTCACTTTCACTTCAATAAAACTCTACACAAAGCTCTAGTGACTGAGACTGTCTCTGGTCCCAGAGTTGAATCTTCCCCTTCGGAGACTGCAAAGGAGCCCGGCGGCACTGTTCAGCACGCACGCTAAGCAGCCACAGGTCACCTTTCAACCCAACCACAAAACCACCAGCCATTCTCCTCCTTCACAAGGCCCAGCCTCTAGTCGTGGCCTCAGCTGGACTCAGACACAGAGACTTCCCAACATGCTGTCCACTCACCCCCTCCCTCAGCAAGCCTCCAGGGCATGGTCACTCCCCCCAGTCCAAGCCATATCTGTGCCCTTCTCTCCCACCCCCAACAGTGGTCCAAGGCCGAGCATGCCCACCACGCTCACACCCGCCCCCCCTCCCCGAGGGCCCATATGTGGTGCACCCGTGGGTTCCTGCACCCCAGCCCCAGCTTTGATGCTGTTGAGGGCAGGCCCCCTCCCCTCCAGCCCTCAGGGTGCGTGCAGGTCTGGAGGGGGAGTGATCCTCTCCTTGAAACCATCATGCCCCTCCCCTCGCACCTGCCCAACTGCTGGGGGCATTTAGAGCTGAACCTCCTCCCCCCAGCCATGGGGGCACCCCGTGGTCCAGCATGCAGTGCAGCTGCAGCCCCTGGATGCCAGTCCCATGGAGGCCAGTGAGAGGTGGAGTTAAAAAGGGGCTTCTGCCAGCTTCACAGCCACGGCCAGAGAGAGCCCCTGACAGACCCCCAGGGCCAGCCACCCAGAGGGCCAGCAACAGCCCAGGCCCGCCCCCCACCCACTGCCCCCACGGGCCTTTCTCCAGCTGAGAACACAGCTCCAGTGCGGGTGGACACAAGACAGCTCGAATCTGCCCTCATTTCCAGAAGAGAAGGGACCCAGTGCAGGCCACCTTCGGCACCATGAGGATCACTAACAGAGACAGACTCTGTGTGTCCAGCCCAGGAATGACCATGGGGATCTGTGGGCAGGGTTCCCCAAGGGGCTCTGTGGCCGACCGCCCCCCCCGGCCCCAGCTCGCCCGCGGCCAGCCCTCAGGGTTTTGGCCAAGCCAGGAACCACAGTGGAACTCGGTGGGGCCACAGAGATTGACAACTTTACAAAAACCCCTGAGCAGAGCGGCCCCAGGGAAGCCAGGGGGTCTCACTCTGAGGGTTCCCTGTCAGCGCACACGGGTCAGATCAGCCAGGAGCCTGAAGGCACTGGAGAAGAGCCACCTGAGCTGACGGTGAAGGGGCCTCCCAGGCGGGCACGGAGCCAGGCCCAGCCCAGGCAAGGGGCCAGGTCCCCAAGGCCTGGAGTGCAGGGAGTCCAGGGAATCAGGGGTTGAGGCGGCGAGCCTCGGGAGGGGCAGGGAGCATGTGACCTCATGGGAACAAAGCAGATCAGGAGACAGCAGACACTCAAATCCCAGACCAGGGGCCTGAGGCGGGCAGGTGCTTGTGGGGTGGGGGGCAAGTGTCTTCAGGAAGACAGACTTGCAGCTCCTGGGGGCTCCCTGGGGACCCTGGGTGGGTTTCCGTGCTCCCAGCACGGGGCCAGCCCACTGTGACTATGCTGACTTCCATCTCTGTGGCCAGGCTGCCCTGGGCACCGTCTCCTCAGCTGAATCTGGTGTCTAGTGTCCAAGTCAGGGGACAGTGGGACTTGGGTGGACTTGGGATGTGAGTCAGGGCCAGCAAGGAGGTAGGGTGTGTTTTTGTGGAAAAGAAGCAACAGAATGGAAGCCATGCTGCTGGGACATGGATCTCTGGGGCCAGCGCACCCCGGTCACCGTGTCCTTGGGGAGTGTCTCCCTTGCAGCACTGCCTGGGCCTCAGGCAGTTCCCTGGGGTCCGTGCAGCCCCACCGTGCCCTGAGCAAGGTAGGGTCCTGGTCCAACGGGGTCCCGCCCTTGGATCTGCCGGAGCCCCTGGAGATGAGCCAGCTGAGGCCTGAGGGGAGGACAGGAGCTGGCTGGGCGGGAGGAAACGTGGGCAGAGCCCGACGGGGCAGGGTCTGTTCAGTGAGGGCAGGGGAGACCGGGCCTGGCCTCCCTAGGGTTCATGTCTTGGGGGCAGCCAGGACTGTGTCCCTCAGCAATGCTTTTGACTCCTGGGGCCAGCGCGCCCCGGTCTCCATCTCCTCAGGTGAGACGGCTCTCTGCCCGCTCCGTCCTGGGCCGGGGAAGATGTCTCCAGGGGCCCCTTGGTCTGGGGCAGACCCTCCGTGGTCCCTGGGGGATCTGCGTCTGAGGCCGTTTGCCTCTCTGCCCTGTTGAGGTGGCGCCTCTGCCTGTGGAACACTGGCTTTGCATGGGGGCAGAGGACGCCAGGCCTTGGGTTTTTGCACAGCCCCTAGCGGGGCCCACGGCACTGTGACTACGTCGATGCCTGGGGCCAAGGACTCCTGGTCACCGTCTCCTCAGGTGAGTCCTCAACAGCCCTCTCTCCTCACTCTCTCTCAGGGTTTTGGTGCACTTTGGGGAAAATCGAGGGTGTCGGGTCTAAGGGGCCTGGGGCAGCCGGGGGTCTGAAACACTGAGGGCCCAAGGGCCCAGGCTTACAGCACCGAGGAGCAGAGGCTCCAGGCACCCTCTCCTCCTGGGCTCTGTAGCCAGGGCTTTCTCTGGGGGCCTCAGCCACCCTTGGGCTCTGGACTCCCAAGGTCCCAGCTGTGCTGGCCTCATGAGGCCACAGGTGAGGTGGTCCGGAGGCCTCAGCCGGCCACGAGCTCTTGCCTGGGGTCCCAGCATCATTGTCACCGTGTAACAACTGGCTCAAGCACTGGGGTCGGGAAGCCTGGGCACTGTCTGCTCAGCTGAGCCCTCACCACCCCACTTCACTGCACCCGGGGAGACCCAGGGTGTCAGAGATCCAGGGGCATTCTGGAGGTCAAGAAAGGGAGCTGGGGAGAGGGTTCTGGTGACAGGCAGAGCCAGACCTCCTCGCCCCAAGGACACCGCGATGTGGGTACGAGGTGGCTCCTTTGGCGGGTCTGGCTGCCTGACTTGAGCAGGACCAGGGGCTTCCGTCGCTTTCTGGGGCAGGCGGCTGCTCGAGGCTGGACTTAGGAGTCTGTGGTTCACGGTCAGCCGGCCCAGGCAGGCAGTGGTCTGCCTCTGGGGACCAGAATGGGACATAGTGTCTCTGGCAGAGTCAGGGTCACACACAAGTGACTTTGACCGACGGCTTCCCTGTGGCGCCTGGAGATGGCGTGGGGGCCCAGGCGCCTCGAGCCTTGCCAGGCTCCCGAGGTTTTTGTTGGGCGAGGCTGGAGATATCACCACTGTGATTACTATAGTATATATGTTTGCGGCCGAGGGATCGAGGTCACCGTCTCCTCAGGTAAGAGCGGCCCATCCAGGGCCTTTGCTTTATCTCATTTCGTGCGATTTTTCTGAGCATCACTGTCCGGTCCTCTGATGTGTCCTTGTCCCCTCCTCCCCGGGGGGACTCGGCAGACTGGCCAGGAGGGGACCAGCTGCCCTATGCATTTCAGAGTCTCTATTTTCTGATGCCTTTAAAAAATCAGAATTTCATTGGCATTCAGAGGGGGCTTGGGCGGGAAGGGCCACCAGTGGGGGAGGCCCAGGCCCCCCTTGGCAGCAGGGCAGCTTGGGATGCGGTGGAAGGCAACTTGCCACGGTCCTAGCATCTGCAGAGGAGCATGTCTGGATAATTAGGGCCTCAGGAACGCTGCCCGCGGTGGGCACAGAGAACGCCCTCCTCGGGTGAGGTGTGTTCTGCACTAGACTGTGTTTAAAATTCTTTATTGGGTAGGAAGAGAATTGTCTAGGTGAGGACGGACATGCAGTGTCCCGATCGTGGCGAGAGAGGGGAGCCCGGGGAGGTGACGGGCGCTGGGCTTTGTGAGGCCAGTCTAAGAGAGAAAGGCCGTTCGCCAGAGGAGGTGTGCTTGCGAACACCAAGACAGGGCATCTCTGAAGCGATTCCTGATAGTCTGAAAAATTGAAACTTTAAAAAGAAATGTTTAAAGTATTTTAAATTTTTATCATTTAATTAACAACCGCAAATCATGGCTTTGGAGAGTTGAGACAGGTACAAGTTTGGCCGAAAAGTACTAACTAGGTTCCATCGGCCCTCGGCCCCAATTCAGGGCTGTTTTGAGAATAATAAATTCAGCTTATTTTTTTAATGTAATTGGTGGTGCCGAGTTAGTCAAGATGGCCACGGGCAGGACTGACCACCTGCAGCAGGTGGCAGGAAGCTGAGAGTCTGTTTTTGGAAGCAAGAAAACACAGTTGGTAAATTTATAGCTTCTGGTTCCCAAAAGGTGGTTTGCGGCTGGTTTTGCCCAGCCCCACAGAACCGAAAGTGTTCCCCTGAGCGGAGCAACACCTGGCTAATTTGCATTTCTAAAACAAGGCGCAGATGCTGACCGAAACTGGAAGGTTCCTCTTTTAACTATTTGAATTTACTTCAGCTTTAGCTTATCAACTGCTCACTTATATTCATTTTCAAAGTCGATGTTTAAGAAATTAATTTGTCTCAGGTGTATTTTATCAATGCAATCGTATGCTCTTTAATGAGTTACTCCTTCAAGGTAGTTAAGCTGAGACTGTGCGCACGCCGTGTGCACTGAGTGTGCTCACAATCGTAGCTGGCCGGCTCCCTCCTGGCGATGAAGCAGCTTTCTCAGTGCGGCTCCCTCACTGCAGAATGTTCAGGGCCGCCTTTCGGGTACCCATCTCAGGACAGACTTGGGTGAAACGGGGGCATTCGTCGTGAGTTACTCTGCTACACTACTAGCTGGGGGATTGAGAGGATGCCCAGTGGGGTGGGAGTCAGCGGGGCCTGGGACGGCCCGCAGCTGGGGACGTGCGGGCCTGGCCTCTGCCGCCAGGCCAGTGGGCAGGTCACGAGTTAGCACAGTGAAGGGATTCAGAGGAATCCACCCAGGTCAGAGAGCCCACGGGACATGCCAGGGACTAGGCGCCGAGCTGTGAGGGGCAGGAGCCGGTGCAGCCAGACTCGCTGCCCCGGGACGTTTGTATGAGTTGTTTTTGTTTCTACTTGAAAGGGAATCTGTCTTTACCTACTGCCTGCGATGCCGGGGTGCTTCACACCCACAGGGACCACTTCCTGCGTCCACACTTAGGTGTTCAATGCAGCTTTGGGGTTCAGATGGTCTCTGTTTGCTAGAGAGTATCCTCTTTCTCAGCAGAACTTTGTGATAAAGACAGAATTGGGAGCAGGTTCAGATAAGATGCATTTCCCGTGGTTTTTAATGAGGACATTGGCCAGAGAGCAGTTAGTCACCAGGACTCTTTTAGACTCGGGGCAGGATCTTAGGCCCACGGCATGTGCCCAGGAGGCCAGGCCCCAGGGACGTATGCCCAGGCTCTCCTCTCCCAGAGAAGCAGCGCTGCCTGCTCAGCAGAGACAGGGCCTCTGTCTGAGGGTGGCAAGCGTGTCTCAGCCTGTGAGATGCAGTAGGGAAGCTAAAGTCGTCACGATGCTTTTCACCCAGAGTGGAGGGTGGTGGTGACTGACGGCTGGGAGAAGGGCCGGCTGGGCCTGGTGTGGGGATGGAGGCATCGGGCACCCAGGAGAAGCAGGAAGAGGCTGGAAGGGGTGAGCCCAGCTGGGCAGCATCCGCAGACCAGGGGCTTTAGCCGAGGCCACGGGTCCGGGATCTGACCCTTTCTCGTCAGGACCACTGGGCTTTCACGTCTGTGAGGGCAGCCTGGGCCACCGACAGCAGGTGAGCTGGTCTGGGCTGAACTTAGCTGAGCCAGGTTGGGCTGGGCTGAGCTGCACTGAGCTGCGCTGGGCTGAGCTGGGTTGAGCTGGGCTGAGCAGAGCTGGGCAGAGTGGGTGAGCTGGGCTGAGCTGAGCTAAGCTGAACTGGAGTGGGTGAGCTGGGCTGGGCTGGGCTGGGCTGGGCTGGGTTGAGCTGGGCTGGGCTGAGCTGCACTGAGCTGGGCTAAGCTGGGTTGGGCTGGGCTTAGTGGGGCTGGGCGGAGTGGGTGAGCTGGGCTGAGCTGGATTAGGCTGAGTTGAGCGGAGCTGGGCAGAGTGGGTGAGCTGGGCTGAGCTGGGTTAGGCTGAGTTGAGCTGGGCTCAGCTGGGCTGAGCTGGGTGGAGTGGGTGAGCTGGGCTGAACTGGGTTAGGCTGAGTTGAGCTAGGCTCAGCTGGGCTGCGCTGAGCTGCACTGAGCTGAGCTGGGCTGGGCTGGGCTGAGCGGAGCTGGGAGGAGTGGATGAGCTGAGCTAAGCTGGGTTAGGCTGAGTTGAGCTGGGCTTAGCTGGGCTGGGCTGAGCGGAGCTGGGAGGAGTGGGTGAGCTGAGCTAAGCTGGGTTAGGCTGAGTTGAGCTGGACTCAGCTGGGCTGCGCTTAGCTGGGCTGGGCTGAGCAGGGCTGAGCAGAGCTGGGCGGAGTGGGTGAGCTGGGCTGAGCTGGGTTAGGCTGGGCTGAGCTGGGTTAGGCTGCGATGAGCTGGGCTGAACGGAGCTGGGCGGAGTGGGTGAGCTGAGCTGGGCTGGGCTGAGCTGGGCAGAGTGGGTGAGCTGGGCTGAGCTGGGTTGGGCTGAGTTGAGATAAGCTCAGCTCGGCTGAGCTGGGCAGAGTGGGTGAGCTGGACTGAGCTGAGCTGGGCTGGGCTGAGCTGGGCGGAGCAGAGCTGGGCAGAGTGGGTGAGCTGGGCTACACTGGGCTGGGCTGAGCTGCACTGAGCTGGGCTGGGCTGAGCTGGGCTGAGCGGAGCTGGGAGGAGTGGGTGAGCTGGGCTAAGCTGGGTTAGGCTGAGTTGAGCTGGACTCAGCTGGGCTGCGCTTAGCTGGGCTGGGCTGAGCAGAGCTGGGCGGAGTGGGTGAGCTGGGCTGAGCTGGGTTAGGCTGAGCTGGGCTGAGCGGAGCTGGGCAGAGTGGGTGAGCTGGGTTGGGCTGGGCTGCGCTGAGCTGGGCTGAGCGGAGCTGGGCAGAGTGGGTGAGCTGGGCTGAGCTGGGTTAGGCTGAGCTGAGCGGAGCTGGGCGGAGTGGGTGAGCTGGGTTAGGCTGGGCTGGGCTGGGCTGGGCTGGGCAGAGTGGGTGAGCTGGACTGAGCTGAGCTGGGCTGGGCTGACCTGGGCTGAGCAGAGCTGGGCGGAGTGGGTGAGCTGGGCTGGGTTGGGCTGGGCTGAGCTGAGCTAAGCTGAACTGGGCTGGGTTGAGCTGGGTGGAGTGGGTGAGCTGGGCTGAGCTGGGTTGAGCTGGGCTGAGCTGAATGGAGTGGCTGAGCTGGGTTGAGCTGGGCAGAGTGGGTGAGCTGGGCTGAGCTAGGTGGAGTGGGTGAGCTGAGCTGAGCTGAGCTGAATGGAGTGGCTGAGCTGAGCTGGGTTGAGCTGGGCAGAGTGGGTGAGCTGGGCTGAGCTGGGTGGAGTGGGTGAGCTGAGCTGAGCTGAGCTGAATGGAGTGGCTGAGCTGAGCTGGGTTGAGCTGGGCAGAGTGGGTGAGCTGGGCTGAGCTAGGTGGAGTGGGTGAGCTGAGCTGAGCTGAGCTGAATGGAGTGGCTGAGCTGAGCTGGGTTGAGCTGGGCAGAGTGGCTGAGCTAGGCTGAGCTGGGTTGAGCTGGGCTGAGCTGAATGGAGTAGCTGAGCTGGGCTGAGGGGGGCTGAGCTGGGCCAAGTGTGTGGGCTGGGCTGGGCTGGGCTTAGTTGGGTTGACCTGGGCTGAGCTGAGCTGGGCTTGGTTGAGCTGGGCTGAGCTTGGCTGAGCTTTGCTGGGCTGAGCTGGGCAGAGTGGGTGAGCTGGGCCGGGTTGGGTTGAGCTGGCCTGAGCTGGGTTGAGCTGGCCTGAGCTGGGCTGAGTGGGTGAGCTGGGCTGGGCTGGGCTGGGCTGGGCTGAGTTGGTGAGCTGGGCTGGGCTGGGCTGAGCTGGGGTGAGCTGGGCTGGGCTGGGTTGAGCTGGCCTGAGCTGGGCAGAGTGGGTGAGCTGGGCTGAACTGAGCTGAGCTGGGTTGAGCAAGGCTGTGTTGAGCTGGGCAGAGTGGGTGAGCTAGGCTGAGCTGGGCTGAGCTGGACTGAGCTCGGCTGAACTGAGCTGAGTTGAGTTGGGCTGAGCTGGCCTGGGCTGGGCTGAGCTGGGCTAAACTGAGCTGAGCTGGGTTGAGCTGGGCTGGGTTGAGCTGGGCTGGGTTGAGCTGGGCTGGGTTGAGCTGGGCAGAGTGGGTGAGCTAGGCTGGGCTGGGCTGTGCTGGCAGAGTGGGTGAGCTGGGCTGAGCTGGGTTGAGCTGAGGTGAGCTGGGCTGAACTGAGCTGCACTGTGTTGAGCTGCGCAGATTGGGTGAGCTGGGCTGAACTGAGCTGAGCTGGGCTGTTTAAACTGGGCAGAGTGGGTGAGCTAGGCTGAGCTGGGCTGAACTGAGCTGAGTTGAGTTGGGCTGAGCTGGGCTGAACTGAGCTGAGCCAGGTTGAGCTGAGCTGGGTTGAGCTGGGCAGGGCTGGGCTGTGCTGGCAGATTGGGTGAGCTAGGCTGAGCTGAGTGGGCTGAGCTGGGCTGTTTAAGCTGGGCAGAGTGGGTGAGCTAGGCTGAGCTGGGCTGAACTGAGCTGAGCTGGGCTGAGCTGGGCGGAGTGGGTGAGCTGGGCTGAGCTGAGCTGGGCAGAACTGGGCTTAGCTGGCTGAGCAGGTGAGCTGGGCTGAGAGGGTTGAGCTGAGCTGAGCTGAACTGAGCTGGGTTGAGCTGGCCTGGATTGGGCTGATCTGGATTGAACTGGGCTGAACTGAGCTGAGCTGGGCTGAGCTGGGCTGGGCTAGCCTGGGCTTAACTGGGGTAAGCTGGGTTAACCATGGTGGGCTGAGACTGGGTGAACAGAAGGGAACCCACTGAGCTAGCTTGACTTGGGCAAATTGTTGAGATGCTTTGGGTACATTTAACCTCCACTGAGGCTGGTGGGTCTAGATGGACTGAGCTGACCCCACTGGACTGTTCTGGTCAAGAGTGGGCTGGCCTCAGTGATCTGATTGTGCTGAGGACTGGGAGCCTGAGTGTGTATCAGTCTTATTGATGACCCCAGACCCCCAGGGCAGGCCCCAGGAGGCTAATCGCGGGCAGTGAGGGTGGGCTGGCAGGGCTGAGTGTGCCCTCCGCTCCACTGTCCCAGAGAGAAGGTGGAGCTGCCCACACCCCCGACCAGCAGGATGCCTCTCACCCCCCTCTTCTCCTGTGTCCTCTCTCGGGTCCCCAGAAGGTGAATCACACCCGAGAGTCTTCCCCCTGGTGTCCTGCGTGAGCTCGCCATCCGATGAGAGCACGGTGGCCCTGGGCTGCCTGGCCCGGGACTTCGTGCCCAATTCAGTCAGCTTCTCCTGGAAGTTCAACAACAGCACAGTCAGCAGCGAGAGATTCTGGACCTTCCCCGAAGTCCTGAGGGACGGCTTGTGGTCGGCCTCCTCTCAGGTGGTCCTGCCCTCCTCAAGCGCCTTTCAAGGGCCGGATGACTACCTGGTGTGCGAAGTCCAGCACCCCAAGGGAGGAAAGACCGTCGGCACCGTGAGGGTGATCGCTACAAGTGAGTCAGGTACGTCCCGTGGTTGGGTGCGGGGGGAGGGTCCAGGCCCCGCTAACCCCTTGTCCTTCTCTGCAGAGGCGGAAGTGCTGTCCCCAGTCGTGAGTGTCTTTGTCCCGCCTCGCAACAGCCTCTCTGGTGACGGCAATAGCAAGTCCAGCCTCATCTGCCAGGCCACGGACTTCAGCCCCAAACAGATCTCCTTGTCCTGGTTTCGTGATGGAAAGCGGATAGTGTCTGGAATTTCTGAAGGCCAGGTGGAGACTGTGCAGTCCTCACCCATAACTTTCAGGGCCTACAGCATGCTGACCATCACGGAGAGAGACTGGCTCAGCCAGAACGTGTACACCTGCCAGGTAGAACACAACAAGGAAACCTTCCAGAAGAACGTGTCCTCCTCATGTGATGTTGGTGAGTGCAGCCCTGGGGGGCGGGCGCTCACCCTCAGGTCTGCAGACACCGCCCCAGACCTGCCAGCTGCTCCCTGAGCCTTGGCTTCCCAGAGCGGCCAAGGGCAGGAGGGGCTGTGCAGGGCGGCTGGGGGCTGGCGCCCCTCCAACAGGACCCCAGGTTCACAGGGGACTCAGCCAAGTGGGCCCTGCTCTTTGGGCGGACCTCTCCCTTCACCTGATTTCACTCCAAGCAACTCTCTCCCACCTCCAGCACCACCATCTCCCATCGGGGTCTTCACCATCCCCCCATCCTTCGCCGACATCTTCCTCACGAAGTCAGCCAAGCTGTCCTGTCTGGTCACAAACCTGGCCTCCTATGATGGCCTGAACATCAGCTGGTCCCGTCAGAACGGCAAGGCCCTGGAGACCCACACGTATTTTGAGCGACACCTCAACGACACCTTCAGCGCCCGGGGTGAGGCCTCGGTCTGCTCGGAGGACTGGGAGTCCGGAGAGGAGTTCACGTGCACAGTGGCCCACTCGGACCTGCCCTTCCCAGAAAAGAACGCCGTCTCCAAGCCCAAAGGTAGGCCCTGCCCTGCCCCTGCCCTCCACCCCAGACCCTCCCCCGGCTTCTGCCTTCTGAGGACAGCAGGCAGGGCCAGCAGAGGACCCACGCTCGCCGATCTCACCACTGTGACCCCCTCCCCCACCCAGACGTCGCCATGAAACCGCCGTCCGTGTACCTGCTGCCTCCAACGCGGGAACAGCTGAGCCTGCGGGAGTCGGCCTCCGTCACCTGCCTGGTGAAGGGCTTCGCGCCCGCGGACGTGTTCGTGCAGTGGCTGCAGAGGGGGGAGCCCGTGACCAAGAGCAAGTACGTGACCAGCAGCCCGGCGCCCGAGCCCCAGGACCCCAGCGTGTACTTTGTGCACAGCATCCTGACGGTGGCCGAGGAGGACTGGAGCAAAGGGGAGACCTACACCTGCGTCGTGGGCCACGAGGCCCTGCCCCACATGGTCACCGAGCGGACCGTGGACAAGTCCACCGGTAAACCCACCCTGTACAACGTGTCCCTGGTCCTGTCTGACACAGCCAGCACCTGCTACTGATGCCTGGTCAGAGCCCCCGGGTGACCGTCGCTGTGTGTGCATGAGTGCAGACTAACCGTGTCGGTGCGCGAGATGCTGCACTCTATAAAAATTAGAAATAAAAAGATCCATTCAAAGCTGCTGGTTGTGAGTGAGCAAAGCTCTCCCTGCTAGGCCCGTGGCTGTCTGCCCTCACCTTGCAGACCACCTCCATCATCTGCACCCCCGCCTCCCCACTCACTTCCAACCCACGCCCAGGAGCCCCGGTGCTCCTTGTGGGACGCTCACAGCAGGCCGAGCCCATGCTCACTGTGCCTCGAGTCGCGTCCATGGCCACACTGGGGGCACACGGGTGTGCAACACACACACATGCACAGTCACATACATACATGCAGAGAGACACATGTGTGCACACACATGCACGGACATGCAGACAGCACACACATGGACAGAGACCTGGGCACACGTGACACAGACATGTATGTGATGGACCTGGGTGAGCAGGCACACAGACATGGACACATGAACATGTGGACACACGGACACATGAACATGTGGACCCACAGACACATGTACACGCGCACTCACACGCAAGTGCACACAGTCACTCATAGGCACATGCACATGGGCGCTCACAGACACACACGCATGAGGACGAGTCATACACATGTAGACACACACGCACAGATGTACACACGCTCATGCACACATGAATGCACTGCACATACCCAGGATCACACGCTCGGATCCCAGCCCTTGCACACCCGTGCTCACTCAGTGCCCTGTCTGGTGGGGTCCCTCTGCACCACGCCTGTGCTCTGCTTGTCCCTCTGTCTCAGCTGGGAGGTACATCTGGAGGCCGGCCCAGCCCCGCAGAGGGCCACTCTGGGCCTGGCCGGAGGCAGCTCCTCAGGAAACTCATGGCCCCTGTCCAGGAGGGATGCTTCTCCCAATCCAGGCCCTTGTGAAGGTGGCAGGGCCCCAGCTCTCCCCTTTCCCTGTGAAGAGACAGAGTCAGGCGTGTCCTGACAGAGCAGGCCATGCCTGGGAGGCCCCCCTTGGAGTAGGCAGCTGCAGGGCCACTCATGAACCTGGAGTGGTGGGCACTGATCCGACGGGCGAGCGGGTCTCCTCTGCCGCCCACACCAGTGCCCCTTCAGGCTGACTCCCGACCTCCCCTACACTCCTGGCTCTTTAGGGACCAAGGGCCCATCAGTGTAGCGACTGCAGACCTAGGTGACTGTCCTCAGCCTTTGTCCCAGCGTCACTCTCCCTGGGCCTCAGATGTCTATCTGACCTCCTGATCCCACAGCTGTGAGTCCTGCACTCCAGGCCCCAGCCAGGGCCCCACAAGGCCTCTCTCGTACATGCCATGTCTTCAAGGCAGAGAGAGATGGAGGCCAGAGGGATGGGCCCCTTGGGCAGGCAGACATCTGCCCCCAGAGCTTGTCCTCACTGGCTAGGGAGCCGACCTCAAACCACCAGAGACAGGACGCCCCACCACCGCTGTCAGCCCCAAGTGGCCCTGAGTCCTCCAGAGGGGTCGAGGACACCTGGCCACTCCCCCACCTCCAGCCCAGCGAGACCCCACCCTTGTGTGTACGTGTGTGCTCTGTCTCGCTCTGTGCCACCCCGGCGCTCCTAGGGCCAGGCACTCGGGGCCACTGCTTGGCTCAGCCTCAGCCACGCTCTGCCCCTGCAGGCTGTGGAATTGGGCGGCCAGGGGCCTACCAGTCCTGGCTAAGATGCTGCCTGACAAGTCCTGGAGCTCCCAACTGCCCCGGGGGTGCCGGGGAGGCAGGCACACGCCTGCTCACCTGCCCGCTCGCTTCTGCAGTCCCCCAACCCTTCTGACGGGTCAGGGCGGCTGAGGGGGGCCAGGCCGGGCTCTGCGGGCAGCTCAGCCGTGTGACCACCATGCCCTATCTCCCACAGAGGGGGAGGTGAGCGCTGAGGAGGAAGGCTTTGAGAACCTCAACACCATGGCCTCCACCTTCATCGTGCTCTTCCTCCTGAGCCTCTTCTACAGCACCACGGTCACCCTGTTCAAGGTAGGCCGCCTGGTCCCGGGGAGGGGGTGAGGCCACAGAGCCCCGGGGCCGCAGACCCCCAGTGCCCACGCACGCACTCACGCTGTCTCTGTCGCCTGCAGGTGAAGTGACGGCCAGCCAAGAACATGGGGCACCGGAGACGGAACACGAGGGGCTGCCTTGGGGCCGGGTCCCTGGCCTATGTGGCTTGTCCGCTTGTACTGAAATTTTCCCTGCGTCCTCTCCAGCTTCAAGCTGTAAGAAACTGGCTTTTCTCGGAGCAGCTGAGTGCCATGGCCAAGCATGGAGCCCGCAGTAATAGGCTCCACCTGGCCCTGCTTTGCAATGTCGCATTTGTGGCCTTGAAATAAACAAGTATACTTTATCTTGTGAAACCGCTTCCTCGTGAAGGTTTTTTTTCCCCCAAGCCACACTCCTGTGTGCTGCAAATCCTGAGCGCTGAACCCATTGCTGACGGGAAAGGGACGTGTGTCTCCTCCCAGGCCAGTGGCGCCACGCCGGGGTGGTGTCTTGGGGCTGGTCCAGATGCAGGAACATGGCCGAGTTGCAGATCCCAGGACTGGTTTCCCAAGGTGGCCTGAGCCGGGGCCGCTGTGTGCATCCGTGAGGACCCTGCCACCAGCCCCAAGGACACCCCGCCCCTCTCTGCCGCCATTCCCGGAATCCCAACCACGGCAGGGCTTGTCAACCTCGGGTGCACGTGGTGTGTGCAGGAGGGACTCGGGAGGAGGGCCGGTGTGTGTGCAGCCACATCGTGCCCTGAGGGAGCGCGAGACCTCACCTGCAGGCCAGAAGACGGTGCCTGGAGGGTGAAAGGAAGTCTCAGGTGAAGCTGCAGGGAGGTGCAGGACTGGAGAGGCACGGAGGAAAGGCCTGGAAAGGGGGGGCAGCTGGCAGCGGGGCAGGGGACAGGGGCATTAGCCCTCGGAGATAGGCTGCGGGGGTCCAGGTGGGGGCCGACAGGGGCGGCGGCACGCTCGAACCCGGGGAGGTCAGGTTAGCTGTGACGGCAACGCCAGGGTAGGGTGGGCGGTGGGATGGGAGAGGAGACCCTGGGGGCCAGGGGAGGGAGCTGGGTGAGGGCGATCTGGCTCTCCAGGGAGGCAATTTCAGGGGCTGGAAGGAGACTGGGGCTTCCCAGGACGCCTTTCATGGGGCCGCCAGGGGCCTGACAGTGACTGTCCAAGGGAGTGGAGTGGACCTGGTCCCAGAGAAGGCCGCCTCCCAGCAGTAGGCTCCTGGAAGGCAGTTCTGGTTAAACGGTGTCCTTTGCGGCCCAACCCATCAGGCGGGGGAACGTTGGGTGAGGGGCTCCACGGCAGGCAGGGTGCCTCCAGCAGGGGAGGGGGGCGGCTGCACGCAGGCCGAGGGACTCAGGCCAGGACCTGTGGGCTTGTCTGAGGGCCATGACGACAAAGAACCACAGGCCAGGCGTGAACAACAGGAGCTGGCTCTCTCCCAGCGTGAGGGAGGGCCCAGGGCCGAGGTATCAGCAGGGCTGGCTCCTTCTGGGGCTCCACGGGGAGTCTGTTCCCTGCTCCTGGTGGCTCTCAGCACCTGTAGGAATGTATTTCATTCAGAGCCTATCAACTGCTCACTTATATTCATTTTCAAAGTCGATGTTTAAGAAATTAATTTGTCTCAGGTGCATTTTATCAATGCATTCGTACGCTCTTTAATGAGTTACTCCTTCAAGGTAGTTAAGCTGAGACCATGCGCACGCCGTGTGCACTGTGAGTGTGCTCACAATCGTAGCTGGCCGGCTCCCTCCTGGCGATGAAGCAGCTTTCTCAGTGCGGCTCCCTCACTGCAGAATGTTCAGGGCCGCCTTTCGGGTACCCATCTCAGGACAGACTTGGGTGAAACGGGGGCATTCGTCGTGAGTTACTCTGCTACACTACTAGCTGGGGACTGAGAGGATGCCCGGTGGGGTGGCAGTCAGCGGGGCCTGGGACCGTCTGGAGGGACAGTCTCTGCTCTGAGTCCCCAGGCTGGCCAAGGCTGGGGGCTCTCCTGGGACTGCCCACACCTGGGGACGTGTGGGCCTGGCCTCTGCCGCCAGGCCAGTGGGCAGGTCACGAGTTAGCACAGCGAAGGGATTCGGAGGAATCCGCCCAGGTCAGAGAGCCCACGGGACATGCCAGGGACCAGGCGCTGGGCTGTGAGAGGCAGGGGCCGGTGCAGCCAGACTCGCTGCCCCAGGACATCTGCACAACCCCCCTCAACTTAACATCTGTTTACGTCTTCATAAGCCCAGCGTAAGTTGAAAGTGTTTTGAAATTCCATTTAATGTGCTTCGCAGGCCAAACACCAGGACTTATCTTCACCTGCCTTAAAAGGCTCAGAACACTTACATTAACTGACACTTGGGTAAAATCATCTAACTCAAGCCTTGTTGTTGCTCCGTTGCTCAGTCGTGTCCAGACTTTTGTGACCGATGGACTATAGCACAGCAGGTTTTCTTGTCCATCACCAACTCCCAGGGCTTGCTCAAACTCATGTCCATTTAGCCGGTGATGCCATCCAACCATCTAATCCTCCGTCGTCCCCTTCGCCTCCTGACCTCAATCTTTTCCAGCATCAGGCTCTTTTCAAATGAGTCAGCTCTTCACATCAGGGGGCCAAAATATTGGAGCTTCAGCATCAGTCCTTCCAGTGAATATTCAGGACTGATTTCCTTTAGGGATTGACTGGTTGGATCTTCTTGCAGTCCAAGGGACTCAAGAGTCTTCTCCAACACCACAGTTCAAAAGCATCAATTTTTCAGCACTCAGCTTTCTTCACAGTCCAACTCTCACATCCATACATGACCACTGGAAAAACCATAGCCTTGACTAGATGGACCTTAGTTGGCAAAGTAATGTCTCTGCTTTTCAATATGCTATCTAGGTGGTCATAACTTTTCTTCCAAGGAGTAAGCATCTTTTATTTCATGGCTGCACTCACTATCTGCAGTGATTTTGGAGCCCAAAAAAATAAAGTCTGACACTGTTTCCCCATCTATTTCCCATGAAGTGGTGGAACCACATGCCATGATCTTCGTTTTCTGAATGTTGAGCTTTAAGCCAACTTGTTCACTGTCCACTTTCACTTTCCTCAAGAGGCTTTTTAGTTCTTCTTCACTTTCTGCCATAAGGGTGGTGTCATCTGCATATCTGAGGCTATTGATATTTCTCCTGGCAATCTTGATTCCAGCTTGTGCTTCTTCCAGCCAGCGTTTCTCATGATGTACTCTGCATATAAGTTAAACAAGCAGGGTGACAATCTACAGCCTTGCTCTTTAGTTCCTCTTTGCATTCTGCCGTTGGAGTGGTATCATCTGCATATCTGAGTTGTCAATATTTCTCCTGGCAGTCTAGGTTCCAGTTTGTGATTTATCCAGCTGGGAATTTCATATGATGTACTCTGCATATAAGCTAAATAAGCAGGGTGACAATATATAGCCCTGACGTCCTCCTTTCCTGGTTTTGAACCCGTTCATTGTTCCATGGCCAGTTCTAACAGCTGCTTTTTGACCCGCATGCAGGTTTCTCAGGAGGCAGGTAAGGTGTCTGTCATCCCATCTCTTGAAGAACTTTCCACAGTTTCTTGTGATTCACAGGCAACGGTTTTTATGTAGTCAGTGAAGCAGAAGTCGATGTTTCTCTGGAATTCTTTTGCCTTTTTTTTCTCTGATCCAGTGGATGTTGGCAGTTTGATCTCTGGTTCCTCTGCCCTTTCTAAAGGCAGCTTATACATCTGGAAGTTCTCAAGCCTATTTTATTAACGGAAAGTGCAGATCGTCTGGTATAATTTACTGAATAATGAACACACACACACACACACACAAAAAAAAAAAACCAGAGGGGTTGTCAGGGCCCAGGGTGGCCGTGAGTGTGAGTTGCTCACCCTCCTGAGCACCGGAGGTCTCGGCTGCAGCCGCGGCACTGCCCAGCTTCCACAGCAGAGGACAGACTGCACATCGCAGGTGGGAAAGATCGAAATTCGAAATTCAAAGTGCAGTTTCTCCTGAATATGTGTTGCTTCCACAGCATCATAAAGTCAAAGAGTAAAACATTGAGTCATGAATCAGGGACCTTCTGTACGAGGTGATTTTGTTTTTACACCAAGGGGAATCAGAGGTCTATTTGTCTGAATTCCTCAAGTGACCACTGCCCAGCCCGCTCAGCTTGACTTTCCCTAAAGACTGTTTCTAGGAGAAAGCAGCCAGGGCTGCTCCCCTTCCCTACTGTCTGGATGGCTCAGGGACTTCACACCCACAGGGACCACATCCTGCGTCCACACTTAGGTGTTCAACGCAGCTTTGGGGTTCAGATGCTCGCTGTGTGCTAGAGAGTATCCTCTTTCTCAGCAGAACTTTGTGATAAAGACAGAATTGGGAGCAGGTTCAGATACGATGCATTTCCTGTGGTTTTTAATGAGGACATTGGCCAGAGAGCAGTTAGTCACCAGGACTCTTTTAGACTCAGGGCAGGATCTCAGGCCCACGGCACGTGCCCAGGCAGCCAGGCCCCAGGAACATGTGCCCAGGCTCTCCTCTCCCAGAGAAGCAGCGCTGCCCCCTCAGCAGAGACAGGGCCTCTGTCTGAGGGTGGCAAGCGTGCCTCGGCCTGTGAGATGCACTGCTGCTGCTGCTAAGTCGCTTCAGTCGTGTCCGACTCTGTGTGACCCCATAGACGGCATCTCACCAGGCTCCCCCGTCCCTGGGATTCTCCAGGCAAGAACACTGGAGTGGGGTGCCATTGCCTTCTCCAATGCATGAAAGTGAAAAGTGTAAGTGAAGTCGCTCAGTCGTGTCCGACCCTTAGCGACCCCATGGACTGCAGCCCACCAGGCTCCTCCGCCCATGGGAATTTCCAGGCCAGAGCACTGGAGTGGGCGCCATCGCCTTCTCCAGTGAGACACACTGGGGAAACTGAAGTGGCCAGCAAGCTTTTCACCCAGAGTGGAGGGTGGTGGTGACTGACGGCTGGGAGAAGGGCCAGCTGGGCCTGGTGTGGGGATGGAGGCATCAGGCACCCAGCGGAAGGGGTGAGCAGGCTCCCAGGAGGAGAAGCAGGAAGAGGCTGGGAGGGGTGAGCCCAGCTGGGCAGCGTCCACAGACCAGGGGCTTTAGCCGAGGCCACGGGTCCAGGATCTGACCCTTTCTCATCAGGACCACTGGGCTTTCAGGTCTGTGAGGGCAGCCCTGGGCCGCCCACAGCAGGCTTGAGCTGCGCTGAGCTGGGCTGAGCTGGGCTGAGCTGGGCTGGGCCAACTGGGTGAGCTGGGCTGGGCCAACTGGGTGAGCTGGGCTGAGCCGGGTTAAGCTGAGCTGAGTTGGGTTGATCGGGGCTGAGTTGAACTGGGCTGAGCCAGGTTGAGCCAGGCTAGGCTGAGCTGGGCTGAGCTGGGCTGAACTGGGTTAAGCTAAGCTGAGTTGGTTGATTGCTGCTGAGCTGAACTAGGCTGACCTGGTTTGAGCTGGGCTGTGCTGGGATGAGTTGGATTATCCATGGGGGGCTGAGACAGGTCCGGCAGAAATGAACTGCCTGGGCTTGACTAGAGCAAGCTGATGGGATGCTCTGGGCTTGCTTAGCCTCTGCTGAGCGTGCTGAGTCTAGCTGGGCTGAGATGGCCGTGCTGGACTGTCCTGGCCAACACTGGGCTGACCTCAGGGATATGGTTGTGCTGAGGACTGGGGGCCTGAGTGTGTATCAGTCTTATTGATGACCCCAGAGGCCCGGGCCAGGCCCCAGGTGGCTGAGCCGCGGGCAGTGAGGGTGGGCTGGCAGGGCTGAGTGTGCCCTCCGCTCCACTGTCCCAGAGAGAAGGTGGAGCTGCCCACACCCCCGACCAGCAGGACGCCTCTCACCCCCCTCTTCTCCTGTGTCCTCTCTCGGGTCCCCAGAAGGTGAATCACACCTGAGAGTCTTCCCCCTGGTGTCCTGCGTGAGCTCCCCATCCGATGAGAGCACGGTGGCCCTGGGCTGCCTGGCCCGGGACTTCGTGCCCAATTCAGTCAGCTTCTCCTGGAAGTTCAACAACAGCACAGTCAGCAGCGAGAGATTCTGGACCTTCCCCGAAGTCCTGAGGGACGGCTTGTGGTCGGCCTCCTCTCAGGTGGTCCTGCCCTCCTCAAGCGCCTTTCAAGGGCCGGATGACTACCTGGTGTGTGAAGTCCAGCACCCCAAGGGAGGAAAGACCGTCGGAACCGTGAGGGTGGTCCCCAGAGGTGAGCCAGGCTCTGCCCATGGCCGGGGTGGGGGTGGGACCAGGGGAGCCCACCCCCGCCCTTCCTGTCCACCTTGCAGCCCCTCCCCTAGGGCACAGCGCATTCTGACCCTCACCTGCTCCCTGCTCCTCTGGTTTCAGCATCGACTCCAACCCCGACCACTCCATTGCCTTCTCTGATATCCGGGTCAGAGGGCTCCAACAAGGCGGTCAGCACGCAGAGCAGCCCAGGTGAGCAGCCCCACCCACGCACACCTGTCTGCCCGTCCCTCCGCTGCCCCTTCAGGCCGCCCTCGAAGACTTCTCTGTTGAGTCCTTAAGTCACACCTTGAGCCAGGAAGTCACACCTGAACTCAGGGGCACCGACTGTGGGCCAGGCCCGGGCTCGGCACTGGCAGATGCCACCTCAGGCCCCTGTGTGGCCCTCAGCCCCTCGTGAACGGGTGAGGTGCCCAGATCACACTGGGAGACCCATGGTGAGAGGGAGGCCCACAGGCCAGCTCTGGACTCCCCTGGTCCAGCCCACACATGGAACTGAGTGTGGAGCTGAGACCCTCACAGACACTGTGCCGCCTGCCAGGCTGCCCTGCCCCCAACCTGCACCTGGCTCCAGCTTATCTGAGTGCCGGGCACCCAGCTGGGGCCCAGAGTCACCCCTCACCCTGGACGCACCCCTGGCCCAGAGCAGGAGCTGCTGGAGGGAGCTGGGCAGTTCCCTCACCGGCCCCCGGACCACTGGCGACCCTCCAAATGGGACCATGGCTGTGACGTCTCCCTGGGTGGCCCCCCACCCAGCCTGTGGGCCATGATGCCCACAGTCCAGGGCAGAATCTGCCACCGATGTGCACGACCCCTGGGTGTGGGGTGACCTGGTCAGGCACACAGGGTGGGCCGAGTCAGGAGAGAGGTGGGCCCTGCAGATTACAGGGTCACCTCGGGGTCGGGGGGCCCTGCGCACAGCCCAGCCCTCCCCGAGCATCAGTGGTCAGCCCTGACCAGACTGCTGCAGCCACGCCGCCCACCCAGCAGCCTTGGGGGTGGGGGCTGAGCTCCGCAAGCACAGGCTGCCCCCTCCTGCCCCAGGGCTGGACTGCCCTCCCATGGGGAGTGACCCTCCTGGGGCCCAGGGCCTGCTGACTGCATGAGCCCAGCCCTCCCCTCAGGCCGTGGCCCCTGACACAGACACAGTGCAGCTCGAGCACAGCCTGAAGGCCAGATGAATCCCGAAGCCAGATCCCTGCAGCCGGGGCTGGCCTGCCCAGCTTAGAGGGATGAACAGGACAGAAGTCCTGTGTGGTGGCAGCACAGCCTCAAATATCTGCTCTCTGGGCCTTTATAGAAAAAGCTGGCTGACCCCTGGCTGTCAGAGACCCGTGGCCAGTCGCTCACGAGTCCTTTTCGTTGTAAGCTGTCCTGGCGATGGTCATGAGGGCAGCCCCCAGGCACTTAGCATAGATACTCGCAACCATCAAGGGGGCAGCCAGGGTCCCACCGGGACCGGAGCAGAGCCGCGGACACTGGTGGAGGAGACCCCCAGACGACGGCCACCCCTGGGGCTGAGGATGTGGGGATCTTCAGCCCCCGCTATCTGTGGCGCCCGGAGGAGACCCTGACTCCCCCCATTCTCCACAGCACTGACCACCAGCCACAGACAGACAGAAGCCCAGACACTGGCGTGTCCAAAGGAACCCTGCAGAGGTCAGTCCCTGGGGACAGAGGGGGAGAAGGGTGGAGTGCTTTCGGGGGCACCAGAAACAGCCTGCTTGCAAGCAAGACCGCAGCCCAGTGGTGGGCAGACGCCTGCCCTCTGCACTGCTGGAAGCAACAGAGTCCAGGGGTCCCTGGGGAGAGGGCCGGCCTGGGGCCAGGCGGGTGCCGCTGGCCAGCCCTCAACCCCACCGCCCCCCCACCAAGACCCCCACACCTCTCCTCCCCCTCCCCGCAGAGTGTCAGAACCACACCCAGGCCCCCAGAGTCCACCTGCTGCCCCCAACCCCCCAGGGCCTCTGGCTCCTGGACAAGGCCGAGTTCACCTGCCTGGCCACGGGGGAGGCCCCGCTGGATGCCCACTTCTCCTGGGAGGTGAACGGGCAGCCCCACGGCGGGGCCTTGGAGGAGGGACCCACCAGGCACATAAACAGCTCCTGGAGCCAGAGCAGCCGCCTGGCCCTGCCCAGGTCCCTGTGGGCCTCGGGCTCCAACGTCACCTGCACACTGAGCAGCCCTGGCCTGCAGTCGCCGGTGACCCTGACGGCTCAGAGAGAACATGGTGAGGGCAGCCGCGGGCCCCACGGCACCCCGGCCACCTCCTTCCCCCGGGGACCCACCCCCTGGAGCCCCAGCTCGCGAGCATAACGCGGCTTCTCCCCGCAGCCGCCTCAGTGCCTGGCAATCTGACCCTCCGCACTGTGACCGCGCCTGGCCCCTTCTCCCCTGCCTGGCTCCTGTGCGAGGTGTCCGGCTTCTCACCCGTGGACATCCTCCTCACGTGGCTGGAGGGCCAGCAAGAAGTGGAGCCTTCCCAGTTTGCCACGGCACACACCACAGCCCAGGCTGGGCGCGCCTCATCCCACACCTGGAGTGTCCTGCGTGTCTCCAGCCCCCTGGACCACGCGGGGGCCACCTACACCTGTGTGGTCAGCCACGAGGCCTCCCGGACGCTCCTCAATGGCAGCTGCAGCCTGGACACTGGTGGTGAGTCACATGGGCCTGGGCCTCCATCTGAGCGGCCAGGACACGGGGAGGGGAGTGAGGGGCAGCCCCAGAGGCGCCGGGCAGCAGGGACGTGGCCGCTCCATGTTGGGGTCCTGGGGCTCTGGAAGCCCGACAGCTGCCCCGCTGGCCCCAGACACACGTCCACACGCTGCGCACCAGTCCAGGAAGGGCGGGAGGTGTTGCCCTTGGTCCCCAGGACCAAGCAGCCATTTCCCACCAAGATGTGCCCGCCACAGGGCACAAAGCAGGGGCCTGCCCTGGGCTGGGAGTGAGGGTGGCCACCCTCAACAGCTGCCCTCTGGGGGCGTCCGAGGCTCCCCGCTCCCAAGCCGCCCACCCTTCCGGGAGCCCAGTCGGCACCTGGGAGGCCGCGTATGCCCAGGACGGGGGCTGGACTGGGGCTCCCAGGGGGTCTGATTCGCACACACCCACAGCGGCCCCTGACCGTGGGCCTCCTGGAGGAACACAGGGGCAGGCGCCACGGAGGAGGGTGTCTGGGGGCCCAGGGCTCGCCCTCCCCTCTGAGGTGTCCTCCCCCGGCACTGCAGCATGCAGCCCGGCCCCGCGAGACCACAGTAGACACACCAGTCAGGGAGGTGGCAGGACGCACGGGCCGGCAGGCGTCCAGCCCACCCAGTGGGGGGGCCGGCAGGGAAGGTGTCCGCCGGGGGCCCGAGGCAGTGGGCACTGGGAGAGGAAGGCTAGGCTTGCCCACGGTCCAGGACCTAGCCTGCAGGCCTGAGCTGCTGTGGGCCCCACGCTGAGTGGGGAAGACATGCAGACCACAGCCCAGGCCCCGACACCTCGCGAGAGACGGGCCTCGCATGGTGTGCCCTGAAGGCCACGCAGGGTGCCCAGGGGCCCGCCGCAGCATGCCCACACCCACCCCCGCCACACGCCCCCCAGCAGGCCCCCCGCCCACACCCCTGCCCCACACACCCCGTAGGGCCTCCTTCTTTAGACCCAGCCTAGCCTCACCCCGGACTGGCGGCCTGACACAGCCCGGGCACTGTGCAGCCTCAAGTCACAAGACACTCTGAACCGGCCTCCCCCAGAGGCTTGACCCAAACTTCCCACTTTCCTATGGGAGCCAAAGCTACATCCAGCAGCCAGGGCCACACTCTGTACAGGGCGAGTGGCAGAGGCTGCGGGAGGCCTGGCCAGACCCCAGGGCCCCTGGAGAGGTGAGGGGACAGCCCCGCTCCAGGGGCCGCAGCCGGCACCAGCCCCGGCCCCAGGGCTGACCAGCCGCCGGGCCTTCCCTGGTGGGCCCTCCTCCAGACCAGAGGAGGACGGCCAGAGCCGCACCCTGTAAGGCAGCCTGGGTCTCCACAGCCGGGACGGCAGCTCCTCCTCGCTGGGCCAGCTGCCCCCCACTTCTAGCACTGCTGCCTGAGGGGCCTGCTGCTCTCCTTGAAGGACTTCCACGGCCCCCCAACCCACCCCGTCCACCTGCATCTGAAGGCCACCCCTCCGTCTCGGTTCCAGGCCCAGCCCACCGCCACTGCCCTCTTCTCAAAGGAGGCCACTCGCAGCTCGGCCCAGGCCTGCAGCTGTGGTGGTCATTCTCACAAAGTAGCAGCTGGAAGGCTCCCCCGGGGGCCCCTGGCCTCTGCTTCCTGGTCCTGCTCTGGGGCCCCAGGCTCCTCAACCACGGGCCGCATCTCCCGAAAGCCTGCGTCAGCCCGGCCCCCCAGACTGCAGCCGGGGCCCTCTGCCCTCTGTCATCACAGAAGCCAAGACACCCGCCCAAGTCCTGCGCCCCTCGAATCGGCCCCTTCTGTCCGAAGACCCCACCCCAGTCCTCCTGTCCCTGCCGGTCTCACGGCCCAGGGCTGTCCCCCTTCAGCCCACCCTCCTCTCAGCTGCCAAGGTGACCTTCAAACACCCATCAAAGTTCTGCTTCCACGTAGGATGTAGAAGCCAGTAGGTCAGCCACTCTGGTGGTAACAAAAGGTCAATGCCAAATAAACCGTAAAAATCATGTTTATTTAAAGTCTCAGACGAGCCAAGGACTCAGTGTCCAACTGGCCCAAATTCCTAGGTCAGAAGAGGCTGCTGGCAGGTATCCTTATCCTCAACAAAGGCGGACAGAGGCCTGGGCATCCGTGAGACGAGAGGGACGTGACGGAACCAGCCAGGGTTTAGTTCCCACACAGGCTGGCCCAGGGTGTGGGTACAGGCTAGCCCCCGAAAAATCCCCTGGGCCCATGACCCTCCACCCAGGGATTCTGCTGTGAGCAGCCCCTGAGAGCAGGTGGGGCCACAGCAGGAGAGGTCCAGGCTCAGAGCCTTTCCCGCCAGGAGGAGGGGCCTCACCCCACTCCCACGCCAGGAGCCAGTAGCCAAGGAACCCGCCACCCAGCCCAACTCAACTCCTGGTGAAAACACAGCTCCTCACCCTCCCTGCCCGACAGAGGAGAGTGCGCTCACTCCACAGAAAGTATACACGGGTCATCAACTTCACGCTCACTTTCTGTCTGTGCACCATGGCCGGCGTGCAATCAAAATTCCCTCGGCGTGCAAAGAAGCAGAAAACCTTCACCGTAGTCAGTATGAAAACAGCAAATAAAGCTAGACCGCAGGTGACCCAGACCTTGTGCTGAAAACAATTGCAGTCATGCTCTCGGCTTAAGCTGTGTGGGTGGCTCCTGTTGCCTTGAGAAAAACGTCCGACCCCACAGTTTCACGGGCTCTTCCCAAAGGGCTGCCCCAGCAGAGACAGGTGAAGGGGCGTGACCTTTCTCGCCTGCAGTTCTTCTCAACGTGGCTTCTCCAACCAGAGTTCTTTCCCGCCTTCTCACCCCGGCAGCTCCTGCCTGTCATTCACACGAGCTCTCCTGTGCATCTGAGAAGACCTCCCTGACTCCATGGCTGGGCCATGGGGCAGCCGGGACCCCTGGCCTTTACCCGAACGGAGCGCATCCAGGGGGTCCTGTCATCGCATTTAGCCGCCTCACCGACCCCCAGACCACTCACCCCTGTATTCCATGTGTCTAGGACAGGTTCCTTCAGGTTCTCCATGGCAAAGGGCTGCTGCCTTTGAAAAATTTTCCGATGAATCATGGATCCATACCATTGCCACAATATGAACTCATTAGCGGAAAACTAAGACAAATGGAAACCACGATGCATCGCTGTTTCATCATTAGATCCCACAGAGGGCGAGCACAGTCTCCATGCTTACTTCCTGTGCCCTGACCAGTGGTTCCTGGACGGCAGCCCTGCAGAGCCCACCTCCCACACCTCTGGTCAGGCTCAAGGCGGACCCCCAGGGAATGAATGCTCATGGAAAGAGGGACTAGGAAGTCCGGGCCGGGTGATGGGTCCCGGGACTTAGCACTTCCTCCCTGCCCCGGGCCCTCCCACTGGACTGGAGCGCGGCTCCACACGAGGGTTCTGAGCTGGCCGGCCCATCCTGCCCCGGCCCCCACCCCAGGTGCAGCAGGACTGACTTCTGAGGCACAGACTGGGCCCTGGCTTAAAGCCTCTGGTTCCCAGCCTCGACCTGCCCGGGCCTCCTGTGGACATCTCGGCCAGCTCCCCGCTGCAGTACGCAAGGCTCCCGTCCACTCTCCCGACTCAGGGCCCTCGTGACGCCGTTCCTCCTGCTGGGACACCGCCCGGCCTCACCTTTCACCCTCACACAGCAGCTGCTTCTACGAGAGGCTGTCGCTGCAGCCTGCAGGGCGGGGCCTGAGGATCCACATCGGCATCAGGGCTGCCCACCCGCCGCCCGCACTCATGCTGGCATGAAGGCCGGCTTCAGGCCATCTGCCCCACTGTGCTTGTGCCCCATCCAGCTCTGTGCCCCATTGGGCCCTGTGACCCCGCTGTGCCCCGTCGGGCCCTGTGACCCCTCTGTGCCTCATCAGGCCCTGTGACCCCTCTGTGCCCCATCAGGCCCTGTGACCCCTCTGTGCCCCATCAGGCCCTGTGACCTCTCTGTGCCCCGTTGGGCCCTGTGACCCCGCTGTGCCCCGTCGGGCCCTGTGACCCCTCTGTGCCCCATCCGTGCCCCGCAGGGAGAAGGTTGTTCACACGGGGCCCCAACGCCACTGGAGCCGTGTGGGGGGCTGTGGCCGTGCCCCACGGGCAGACTTCTTGTGGTCAGCAGCGTGCCGTGTGCTGGGGTGGGCGTGGGTCAGCCCTCAGCAGCGCCCACTCCCCCACAGGTCTGGCCACCTGGCCACCGTGGAGCCAGGACGAGAGCAGCGATGACGGCACGGATGTGGAGGATGCCAGCCCACTCTGGCTCACCTTCCTGGCCCTCTTCCTCGTCACTGTGGTCTACGGCGGCTTCGTCACCTTCATCAAGGCAGGTGGCCCGGGCAGGTGGGGCCCTATGTCCAGAGCCAGGGCCCCTAGGGTTGGCCAGGATCTCTGAGGAGCCACCCACTCAGCCCTGGAGCAGGACAGGCACTAGGACCTACTCCCCAGGGTCACGGGGACGTGGGGTCCCCAGCTCGGCTGCCCAGGGGCCCTAGGTCTCAGAGCCCCAGCCCCTTCCTGACCCCGGGGCTTTTGCTGCAGGTGAAGTAGCCCCGGAGAGCAGACGCCGGGTCCACACGGACAGAACCTGGCCTCCACACCACCCACTGCTCCCAGAGGGCAGAGGAGCCCACACTGGACCCCACCCTGCGCACAGAGGCCATGGAGCCCCACACTCGGTCCATCACAGAGCCCAGCCCCCAGACCAAGAGGAGGGCATCATGGTGCAGAGAGGGGGCCCCAGGCTGGCCCTGCAGCCCCAGAGCCCGTGGTCTTGGCTGCAGACACCCCCCCCCCACCTCTGTGCCCACCGTCTGCTACATAAAGAGCTTTGGTCTTTCCTCCTGCCTCCCACTTCTGTGCCCCAGCCCTCAGATCTTGCAGGTGAGAGCGCCCAGGAGGCCGAGGGCAAACACCCGAGCGGGTCCACCCACACAGGAGAGGCGGGCAGGGTCAGGCACACAGCAGGGGGCTGCCTCGGGAGGAAGATGCCGAGCCGACTGCGCTGAAGGGACTGGGCACGCCAGATGCGTGTGTCCACACCTGCACACACGGGTGCACACACAGGCAGCCCTCACACTTAAGCATGTGTGCACCTACAGTGGGGCCACACCCTGCACACACAAGCACACCCACACGCGTGCAGACACACAAACACGGGGCACATGCGTGTGGGCACGCGTGCGGAGGTGTGCATCCACACACATGCACACACGTGGACTCACACTCAGAGACGTGAGAGCACACGTGCCCACGCACCACTCAGGTGTGTGCACACTCACACACACAGGAGAGGGCCCTAAGTGGGGGGAGCGGGAGAGGCTGGGCACACAGAGCCCCCATCAGACGGGCAGGAGGCACCCCTCACGCCCTCACGGAGGGCAGGGTGTGGAGGAAAGTGCTGCCTGAAGGGGCTTGGAGAAGACGCTGGCACTGGTCAGCTCCTGGTCACTCCTGGCCCTCGTGCCGCTGTCCAGAGTTCCTGCAGCAGGCGGGTGTGACTCTGGGCCCAGGCAGCCCCCAGGCAGGGAGGCCAGTGTGGCAGACACCCTTCCTCGGTGCTGGCCTCGGGCGAGTCCTGTCTGGCCTCCCCTCTCAGACCAGGAGGAGGGCATCCCGTCTCTGGCCAGTCCCAGTTTTGGACACGGTGTCTCACTCCTCTTGTCGGCTCCAGACTCCACACCATTCGTTCCCCTGCTCACTGGTTGGGTCCCCTGCTCACTGGTTGGGTCCCCTGCTCACTGGTTAGTTCCCCTGCTCACTAGTTAGTTCCCCTGCTCACTGGTTTGTTCCCCTGCTCTCTGGTTGGGTCTGGTTCTCCCTGCTCACTGGTTAGTTCCCCCTGGTCCTGGGCTTCCCCCTTGGCCCCCATCCGCCCCCCCACCTGGCGTATGGCCAGCAGCGCCTGTCCACAGCTCCTGCTCGCCTCTCATCCCAGACATGGACCTTACTGCATGTGTCAGGCCTGGAGGTCAGCAACGCATCTCACTCCCAATACACCAGCACCACAGTTCTAGACAGCAGGCCGACCCGCCCTACGGACACCAGTCCTGATCCCGCAGCCTCCAAGTCAGGGCTGAGCTTGGCTCCTGAGACGGGAGGGGGGCCCGGCACCTTGGCCTGGAGCCATCACCAGGCCCTCACAGGAGCAGCCGGGGGGCTGGCAGAGCAGAAGGCCTGAGAGGCGGACGAAGGACACAAGTCTACTGACTCTGAGGATGCAGGAGGGGCCATGAGCCGGGTTGAAGCTCTGGCAGGCAGAAGCACCAATGCAGAACCTTCCTGGGGTCTCCGGAGGACAGGCAGCCCTTACCATGCTTGCCAAGGCACAGCAAGACTGTTTCAGATTTGTAGCCTCACTGTGTAGGGAACAAATGTTTGCAGTAATTTGCTGAAGCCACAAAAACAAAGACACCAACTGTCTCTCCAGATCAGCCCTTCCCACTCGAGGCCATTATTGCTCCAGGAGAGGCCGGTGTCCTCCTGCCAAGGCCCCCCCATCCTCCCAGGGCTCAGGTGCAAGCCCTGGGAACTGATTCCCTTCCTCGTGGCAGCCCATCCCAGGGGAGGCACAGACCTTGCCCTCTGCCTGTAATCTCCACCAGGAAGCTGAACTTGCCGCCATGGCAGACCTGCTGCCCTCACGGGGGCAGTCGCCATGCCTGTGGGTCCTCAGGGACTTCCTCCGGTCAACCACCCACCCACTGCCCTGTGCCCTCTACAGCCCTCTCCTTCCAGCAGCGAGCAGCCCTGTCTCAAGATCTCAGATGAGGCCTCAGCTGGTCCACAGCCAGAAAGGGCCTCACGTTTTATCGGAAATTCGTCTGCAGGTCCTGGGGTTCCTTGCAGTACCCCCTCCCTGCCCCGGCCTCCTGTCCCGCCGCCCCTGCCTGCTCCCTTCCCTGCTGAGCTCTCAGCTCCCGCCCTTCCTGCACATTCTACGGGTCACACACTCGTCACACCAGCAGGTTGTCTCTTTATCCCAGAAAGCTAACCCCAAGAGCACAGGGACTCCCGATGCTCCGTGTGAGCAGAGACCGTGTGCAGCAGATGCCAGCAAGTACGCATGGAGAGACAGAGACCAAGGGCGCCCAGCACAGAACAGGCCACAAGGTCCCTGACTGACCAGAGCGTCCCCATAGTGACGGCCCTCCTAGACCGCCCCCTCGCCCACTCTTCCCATCTCAGTGAGTGACCACCTGCCAAGTGGGCCCCAAAGGATACCTCGAAGTTGTCTCCAGAGCTGGGGTGAGGCTGCTCCCGAGCCCACAGCCGGCAGGGTATTTCCAACCCTACATTCGTCTGGCAACCCCCGCTCAAACCCCATCATGGGTTCTTGTTACATCAAAAATGGAATCAGGGCTTCCCTGGTGGCCCTGCAGTCAAGCATCAGCCTTGCTTCAAAGGGGCCATGGGCTCAACCCCTGGTCGGGGAACTCAATGCCATGCAGCAACTGATCCCACAGCACAAACAGAAAGTCCGTGGGCTTCAGCGAAGACCCGAGGCAGCAAAATTAATAAAAATAAAACAAGAGAATGAAATCTAAATTTTCACGTCTGGAGCCCCACACTGGCCACGCACCCTGCTCTCAGCCATCCACACCTGTGGCCCACTTTCCACAGGTGTCCCCACCTCTGGGAGCCCTAGGGGCTGCCCGCCCCAGCCTGGAGAGCAGAAATGGCAGTTCCAGGACCCGCAGCCCCTGAGGCCTGTGTGAAGGGAGGAAGCAACGTTCGGCCAGAGGGTTGAGGGCCTCGGAGCCTCCAAGGAAGACTCGCCCGTGGCCCCCAAGTGGCTGCTCCCCTGGAGCCCTGTGCAGCCTCACGCCACCCCCCGCTGTCCCCAGACCCACGCTTCTTGCCCCGCCTCCCGGGGGCTCAAGCCCTGGAACCCCACCTGCAGGCCCTGGGAGGCTGGGAGGGCTGTGGGACCCCAAGGCCCACAGATATGACCTCCTGAGCCTGGGGCACTGGTCTGAGCCAAGGAGTCTGGACTTGAGCTCTTTTCTGTCCAATAAACACTTTCACAGAATGCCTCAAAGCACAGCGTGAAGTGGGCTGTCACCCACAAGCTCCTCGCACCCCTCCTAGCGCGGAGCTCCCCTGACCACAGGAAAGTGTACGAGCCGCCTGCCAGCAGACTTCCCCTTTCATCTGCCCGGAGGCCTATCTGCAGGAGGCAGGTGCCCCGGGGCCTCCGCGTGGCCAGCCTTCTCCCTTCCCGGCACCACCGCGGCCCAGGCTCCACTCTGCCACGAGCGTGGGGCCATTACCCCCTCACTCTGCAGCCCGCCTGCCTGCACACCCTCCTCCAGGGCCACGAACATCTGTTTCCAGCCGAGGCAGCAAACAGCACCCATCCGCCCTCCCTCACCTAAATCAAGGCCTGACAAGCCTGGTCCCAGGCTGTGGGACTCACTTCCCAGACACTTGCACGGGGTTCAACTGCCTGCCCATCCCTTGGTGTTTGGGGGGAACAGTCTCAGCCAGTCCTGCTCCCCAAGGCTTATGGACCAAGGCCTCCCCAGACCTGGGCATGAGCGTGCCTGCACACTCCAGCCAGGGCCCACATCCGTTCCTGGCCCACGGCCAGGCCCATGTTGCTGAGTCTATTCTGGATGACTTTTGGTGGGACAAGGCCTCAAAAGAGAGCCTGGAGATGGAAGAGCAAAGAGTCGGGACCCCTGGTCTCACCATCAGCACAAAAGCAAGGTCAGGACCAGCAGCATCCATGCAAATCAAAACTCAGACCAAAGGAAACGATGGGAGACTATTTATGTTCTGCTGGGGCACACAGGCGTTTTCTCAGAATGACACCACGGCCAGGAACTTTAAAAATAACATTGATAGATCTGCCTACAGAGAGAGAAAATTTTAATCTATAAAGAGAAACTCACAGTAAGCAAAGTTAAATGCTATGAGAGACAGATTGGCTAAAGTATGTAACCTGAAAAAGCCTGTATCAGTCAGGGTTCCTCAGAGAATAAATATCTGAGATAAACAGGTGAATGTACATGTGTACGTTGATATAAAGATATAAGGGAGAGAGACGTTAAGCAACTAGCAGCCCAGAGACCACGGGAAGAGGTGGTGCTACAGTTTGAGTCCAAGGGTATAATTCCTGCTCCCTTGGGGAACCGACTGAGTAGAGGAGGCCCACCCACGTGCAACAATCTGTTTCATTCAACATCTACTGATTTAAATGTTAAGCACATTTTTCAAACACCTTCACCCTTTCCATTAGTGTTTGATCAAATATGTGGACCCTGCGACCTAGTCAAGTTAATCCATAAAATTAACCGTCACACAGTCCAACTAAATAAACATTGAAATAAAAAAACGAGTGGGACAAACTTCAAGTAAAAGTTTTCAGTGGGAGGTAGAGAGATCATCTCCAGTGGGTTGTAAACAACAAATAACCAGTAAAACACATGAAATTGTCAAAATCCACAAATAACCAAAGAAAATTTGCTCTCAACAATGGCCCACCCATGCGAATGGCAGCTATTCATGTAGACCCACTGCATGCCACACAGGCGTTAAGATGAAAACACACGCAGAGTGACCACATGTGGCACCGCTATCTGACAGGGTAGAAATGACACAGTTAGAAATCAGCCAGCGCCTACGAAGGGCATGGCCGCCAGGCAAGGATGGGCACCCCAGTGCCTGGCAAGGTCTTGGCGGAGGCAGGCTTTGTGCAGGTCTGGGTGGCACATCCAGGCACAAGGAGCAGGAGTAAAGGTCCGAGGGACAAACATCTTTGCAAGGTCAAGGGGCAGTGGGAAGGCCAGCGGGGCCAGGTGAACAGATAGGAGCCTGCGGAGGAGGGGTCAGAGCAGCCTGACCACATGGGGCAACACCAGCACTTTCGAGATTTAGACTTTGTTCTGGGGTGACAGGAAGCCCCTGGAGGCATCTGGGTGGGGTGGGGTTTTCCAACCTTTCACTGGAAAGCAGGCTGTGCAAGAGGAAGGGTGGAAGTTCAGGCGCCCTCAGGATCTGTGCAGAGGTCCTGATGGGAATGTAGGAGGAGGTGGGGGTGCGGAGGGAAGAGAAGCCCTCAGATCAGGCGTGAGCCCAGAGGCTGAGCCAAGGGTCTGCAGAGAGAGGGCTGCTCCCATTGGGCCTCCTGCCTCACAGCATGAATGCAGTGCCATTTGCTGAGGGCCAGGGTCAAAAATTCTCCTTTCAGTGATGAGGGTGTGAGCTGCCCATCAGAGGTCCAGGAAGGGATGCTGGGTGGGAGGCTCTGGGAGCCGGGACTTTGGGGCTGAAGATGAAGTGAGAGGTGGAGGAGCTGGGCTGGGGCCCTTAATTCACAGCAGAGTCAACACAAAGGGCAGCCTCGAGGTCACAGGGAGCAGGGGCAGGGAAGGCGGGAGCCTGCAGGGTGAGGCAGCAGCCTGAGAGGGAGGGTGACAAGGCAGAGCCCCACCCCGCCCCTGCTCCCGATGGTCTGGTCAGAGGCTGTGGGGGTCCCAGTGGGCTCCCAAGTGCAGTCTCTATAGAGAGGTGGCCGGGACACAGCTGGACTGGGCTCAAGACCTGAGAGCAAGGTCTGGTGGCACAGCCTAGCTGCCCCACTCTCACCAAACACAGACCTGGCCTGTAAAGTTCAACGTGTCCTGGGCACAGATAAAATGCCAAATACCAAGACCTTGGTGCCAAGTTCTCTGAAAGCACTGCAAATGAGGAAGACGTCTCAGACAAGGGGATAAAAAAAAATACCCCTACACGACTCAAGGGTTAAATCAAGAGCAAAGTAAATTACTTAGTAAATTGATATTGGCAGAAATTAAGAAGTCTGACCACACCAAGTTTTAGGATGTAGATCCATGGAATCTTTCAAGCATTGCTTCTGGGAAGTCAAATTGGAAAAGTCAGTTTGGAAGAAAGCTTACCATTGACTTCAAACGTAGCATATTTTCCGTGAACCCGTGTTTCACTCCAGGAAAGTCATACGATGTACAATTGGGCCAGACAGGGCTCTTTTAGGAGTCCTGGACCACCATGAGCACCACGGATAGAGAGTGTGAAGAACTAGACTCTGCACATCTGTGGGAGAAGCTAGGAGATAAAAGATCTGCAGGTCCACTCTAGAGTCATGGAAGTCACCAGCAAAACACCCTGAAGGCAGTCGATGACAAGGTCTGCGGAGGGCTCTTGCCTCTGAAACAGGCAGAGGGTCTGAAGGTGCCACACTTCATCAGGGCAGGCACTTGGAAAGGAAATCTGTCTAACGTAACCATTTGGAACTCTGGGGTCTACTGAAGGCTTCAACTTCCAGATGAAGACTTGGTGGAACACTGTGATGAATTTTGGTCAAGTGCAGAAGCTAACCAGTCCCCAGCTGCAGCCACATGGCAGACAGCTGGACATGGGCTCCTGGAGTAACTTGCACATAGCTTAAAGGGGCCAGGCACTGGGCAAAAAGGATGCAGTCTTCCAAATATCTGAGATCTATGCTGCAGTTGCTCCTTCCAATCACAGTGTGTGTGTGTGCCCAGTCCTGTCCAATTCCTTGTCACCCCATGCACTGTAGCCCATCAGGCATCTCTGTGCATGGGATTTCCCAGGCAAGAATACTGGAGTGGGTTGCCATTTCTTCCTCCAGGGGCTCTTCCAACCCAGGGATCAAACCTGTGGCTCCTGCATTGCAGGCGGATTCTTTACTGCTGAGTCACTGGGGAAGCACAGAGGTGCTTATAAAGACGAGGGCGGCTTCTGCTGCATCACCTTCCCCAACTGTTGTGAGTCCCTCATCCCTGGCTGAGGTGGCTTAAGGGGCTGGAGCCCTCTTTTCCCCAACCCTTACCTTTATTCTTCCTGTTTACCTTTGGGAACCATCAAAGACTAAGACATTCAAAGGCAACAATGTATTCAGGGAAAATTAGAAAGTGGACATGCATGTCCTGGGATGGCACAGGCTCAAAAAACACCCAAGACGATGGTAATTTACACCTCAGGGTAGTCATTGGCACAGAGGCAGCCTACCATAACGAAAAAGAAAAAAACCCAAAACAATAAACCGAAACACTACCAAAAATATTTCAAACCCCAGAGTGGTAATAAAGGGATCTGATTTCCAGAGTCACCACATTATTGTTTTCAATTGTCAACCTTTCAACCAAAAGATTACAAGGCATACCAAAAAACAGGAATGTATGGCAACTCAAAGGGAAAAAATTAATCAACAGAAAATGTTTCTGAAAAAGATTTGATGGCAAATCTATTAGATAAAGTCTTTAAAATGGCCATCTTAAAGATGCTCAAAGAATGAAATGAATACGTGGAGAAAGTCAAGAAAATGATGTCTAAGCAAAATGAAAATGTCAACAAGGAGCTAGAAAAGCTAAAAAGAAACCAAAAAGAAACGCTGAAGAAGAAATGTGGAGAATAACTGAAACGAAAGATTCAAGACAGATCTGAGCAATGATTCTTTGAGAAAAAAGAATCGTTGAGCTAGATGATAGGATACTGGAATTACCATTTTCTATATGAGGAACAGAAAGAACAAGATTGAAGAAAAGCAGAGACTAAGAGCCCTGCAGGAGACACTAAGCGGACCACACACACCATGGTAGTCCCGGAAGAAGACAGAGAGCGTATTTGAACAAAAGGACTGAAAACTTCTGAAACTTGATGGAAGACACCAATATAAATATCCAGGCAGCTCAATGAGCTCCAAGTTAAATGACCTCAGAGACTCATACCAAGACACATTATAATCAAATTTCAAAAACCAAAGGTAAACAGAGAAACTTGGAAGCAGTAAGACAGAAGCAACTTATCACATATGAGGGCTTCTCCTAAGGTTGTAAACATATTTCTCATCAAAAACATCGGAAGCCAGAAGGCAATCAGCCAATATATGTGAAGCGCTCAAAGAAAAAGCCAGGCAACCAAGAATTCTGTATCTAGCAAAACGTCCTTCAATAGTGAGTAAGAAGTTAAGACATTCTCCGATAAAAACTGAGTGAGTTGATGTCCATTTGACCTGTCTGCAAAAATATCCAAGGGAGTCCTGCAGAGTGCAGTGAAAGAACACCACACAGTAACTAGAAGCTGTGCGAGGAAATAAAGGTCCTGGAAAAGGTAAATACGTGGGCAATTGCGAAAATCTGTATTTTTATAACCGAAGTTTGTAACTCCACACAGCAGTAGTAGGGTTGGTGCTCAGTCACGTCTGACTCTTTGCGATCCCACAGACTGTAGCCCACCAGGCTCCTCTGCCCGTGGGATTCTCCGGGCAAGAATACTGGAGTGGATTGCCATGCCCTCTCCGGAGGATCTTCCTGACCCAGGGATCAAACCCCGGTCTCCTGCATTGCAGGCAGATTCTTTACTGTTTGGACTACAGGGAAGAGTGTAACTCCACATACTGTTTTCTATTTAATACATGATTTAGGACTAGTAAGTTTTAATTAGTCTAAAAACTAATATTACTGAAACTTTGACTTATAATTCCATGTGCTCTTTATCATATAATTTAAAAGAGTAATTGTTCCTAAACTAATACAAGATCATATATCAATTAGATCTCAATAAAGCAGGAAAAAGAGAGAGTAATACATTTAAAAGAACTCTTACATTGTGTGTTGAAATATGTAATGCACAAAGATGTGAATTTGTGACATCGACAATCAACTGAGGGGAAGAAGGGTTTGCCTGTTATTGAGGTGGTTGTTGCTCACTGTCGTTTTTTCACTGTCGTTCAGTCATTCAGTGCATCCAGTTCTTTCAGACCCCATGGACTGCAGCATGCCATTCTTCCCTGTCTTGCACTATCTCCCAAAGATTGCTCAAACTCATGTCCATTGAGCCGCTGATGCCATCCAGCCATCTCATCCTCTGTCACCCCCTTCTCCTCCTGCCCTCAATCTTTCCCAGCATCAAGGACTTTTCCAATGAGTCAGCTCTGCACATTAGGTGGCCAAAGTATTGGAGCTTCAGCTTCAGCATCAGTCCTTCCAATGAATATTCAGGACTGATTTCCTTTAGGATTGACTGGTTTGATTTCCTTGCTGTCCAAGGGACTATTAAAAGTCTTCTCCAGCACCACTGTTCAAAAGCATCAGTTCTTCACTGCTCAGCCTTCTTTATGGTCTCACATCTGTACATGAATACTATGGGAAAACCATAGCTTCGAATATACAGAACTTGTTGGCAAGGTGACATCTCTGCTTTTTAATATGCTGTTCAGGTTGGTCATAGCTTTTCTTCTGAGGTGCAAGCATCTTTTAATTTCATTGCTGCAGTCATGGTCTACAGTGATTTTGGATCCAAGAAAACAAGTCTGCCACTGTTTCTATTTTTTCCCCATCAATTTTCCAGGAAGTGACAGGACTGGATGCCATGATCTTATATTTTGGAATGTTGAGTTTGGGGCCACTTTTTTCACTCTCCTTTTAACTTCATCAAGAGGCTGTTTAGTTTCTCCACCCTTTTGGCCATTATGGTGGTGTCATCTGCATATCTGAGGTTATTGATATTTCTTCTGGCAATCCTCATTCCAGCTTGTGCTTCATCCAGTATGGCATTTTGAGTGATGTACTCTGCATAAAAGTTAATGTTCAAGGTGATAATATACAGCTTTGATGTAATCTTTTCCCAGTTTGGAACCAGTCTGTTGTTCCATGTCTGATTACAACTGTTGCTTCTTGACCTGTATACAGACTTCTCAGAAGGCAGGTAAGGTGGTCTGGTATTTCCATCTCTTGAAGAATCTTCCACAGTTTGTTGTGATCCACAGAGTCAAAGGCTTTAGCATAATCAATGAAGCAGAAATAGATGTATCTCTGGAATTCCCTTGCTTTTTCTATGATCCAGTTGATGTTGGTGATTTGATCTCTGTTTCCTCTCCTTTTCTAAATCCAACTTGGGAGGTGGTCCTAAGATGGTGGAGGAATAGGACAGGGAGACCACTTTCTCCCCCACGAATTCATCAAAAGAACATTTAAACACTAGGAAATTCCACAAAACAACTTCTGAATGCTGGCAGAGGACATCAGGCACCCAGAAAAGCAGCCCATTGTCTTTGAAAGGAGGACACTTCATTGCACTCCAGAGAGAAGAAATCCAGCTCCACCCACCAGAACACCAACACAAGCTTCCCTAACCAGGAAACCTTGACAAGCCACCTGTCCAACCCCACCCACAGCGAGGAAACTCCACAATAAAGAGAACTCTACAAATTGCCAGAATACAGAAAGGCCACCCCAAACACAGCAATATAAACAAGATGAAGAGACAGAGGAATACCCAGCAAGTAATGGAACAGGATAAATGCCCACCAAACCAAACAAAAGAGGAAGAGATAGGGAATCTACCTGATAAAGAATTCCGAATAACGATAGTGAAAATGATTCAAAATCTTGAAAACAAAATGGAATCATAGATAAATGGCCTGGAGACAAGGATTGAGAAGATGCAAGAAAGGTTTAACAAGGACCTAGAAGAAATAAAAAGGAGTCATTATATAATGAATAATGCAATAAATGGGATAAAAAACACTCTGGAGGGAACAAATAGTAGAATAATGGAGGCAGAAGATAGGATTAGTGAAGTAGAAAATAGAATGGTAGAAATAAATGAATCAGAGAGGAAAAAAGAAAAACAAACTAAAAGAAATTAGGACAATCACAGAGACCTCCAGGACAATATTAAAAGCTCCAACATTCGACATAAGAGTCCCAGAAGAAGAAGACAAAAAGAGAGACCATGAGAAAATACTTGAGGAGATAATAGTTGAAAAATTCCCTAAAATGGGGAAGGAAATAATCACCCAAGTCCAAGAAACCCAGAGAGTCCCAAACAGGATAAACCCAAGGCAAAACACCCCAAGACGCATATTAATCAAATTAACAAAGATCAAACACAAAGAACAAATATTAAAAGCAGCAAGGGAAAAACAACAAATAACACACAAGGGAATCCCCATAAGGATAACAGCTGATCTTTCAATAGAAACTCTTCAGGCCAGGAGGGAATGGCAGGACATACTTAAAGTGATGAAAGAAAATACCCTACAGCCCAGATTACTATACCCAGCAAGGATCTCATTCAAATATGAAGGAGAAATCAAAAGCTTTACAGACAAGCAAAAGCTGAGAGAATTCAGCACCACCAAACCAGCTCTCCAACAAATACTAAAGGATATTCTCTAGACAGGAAACACAAAAAGGGTGTATAAACTTGAACCCAAAACAATAAAGTAAATGGCAACGGGATCATACTTATCAATAATTACCTTAAATATAAATGGGTTGAATGCCCCAATCAAAAGACAAAGACTGGTTGAATGGATACAAAAACAGGACCCCTATATATGTTGTCTACAAGAGACCCACCTTTCAAAACAAGGGATACATACAGACTGAAAGTGAAGGGCTGGAAACAGATATACCACACAAATAGAGACCAAAAGAAAGCAGGAGTAGCAATACACATATCAGATAAAATAGACTTTAAAACAAAGGCTGTGAAAAGAGACAAAGAAGGACACTACATAATGATCAAAGGATCAATCCAAGAAGAATATATAACAATTATAAATAGATATGCACCCAACATAGGCGCACCACAATATGTAAGGCAAAGGCTAACAAGTATGAAAGGGGAAATTAACAATAACACAAAATAGTGGGAGACATTAATACCCCACTCACACCTATGGATAGATCAACTAAACAGAAAATTAACAAGGAAACACAAACTTTAAATGATACAATAGACCAGCTAGACCTAGTTGATATCTATAGGACATTTCGTGCCAAAACAATGAATTTCACCTTTTTCTCAAGTGCACACGGAACCTTCTCCAGGATAGATCACATCCTGGGCCATAACTCTAGCCTTGGTAAATTAAAAAAAAAATTTGAAATCATTCCAAGCATCTTTTCTGACCACAATGCAGTAAGATTAGGTCTCAATTACAGGAGAAAAACTTTAAAATTCTGACATATGGAGGCTGAACAACACGCTGCTGAATAACCAACAAATCACAGAAGAAATCAAAAAAGAAATCAAAATGTGCATAGAAATGAATGAAAATGAAAACACAACAACCCAAAACCTGTGGGACACTACAAAAGCAGTGCTAAGGGGAAGGTTCATAGCAATACAGGCACACCTCAAGAAACAAGAAAAAAGTCAAATAAATAACCTAACTCTATGCCTAAAGCTAGGTGGAAACTAGAAAAACTAGAAAAGGAAGAAATGAAGAACCCCAGGGTTAGTAGAAGGAAAGAAATCTTAAAAATTAGAGCAGAAATAAATGCAAAAGAAACAAAAGAGACCATAGCAAAAATCAACAAAGCCAAAAGCTAGTTCTTTGAGAGGATAAATAAAATTGACAAACCATTAGCCAGACTCATCAAGAAACAAAGGGAGAAAAATCAAATCAATAAAATTAGAAAAGAAAATGGAGAGATCACAACAGACAACACAGAAATACAAAGGATCATAAGAGACTACTATCAGCAATTATATGCCAATAAAATGGACAATGTGGAAGAAATGGACAAATTCTTAGAAAAGTACAACTTTCCAAAACTGGACCAGGAAGAAATAGAAAATCTTAACAGACCCATCACAAGCACGGAAATTGAAACTGTAATCAGAAATCTTCCAGCAAAGAAAAGCCCAGGTCCAGACAGCTTCACAGCTGAATTCTACCAAAAATTTAGGGAAGAGCTAACACCTATCCTACTCAAACTCTTCCAGAAAATTGCAGAGGAAGGTAAACTTCCAAACTCATTCTATGAGGCCACCATCACCCTAATACCAAAACCTGACAAAGATGCCACAAAAAAAAGAAAACTACAGGCCAATATCACTGATGAACATAGATGCAAAAATCCTTAACAAAATTCTAGCAATCAGAGTCCAACAACACATTACAAAGATCATACACCATGACCAAGTGGGCTTTATCCCAGGGATGCAAGGATTCTTCAATATCCACAAATCAATCAATGTAATACACCACATTAACAAATTGAAAAATAAAAACCATATGATTATCTCAATAGATGCAGAGAAAGCCTTTGACAAAATTCAACATCCATTTATGATAAAAACTCTCCAGAAAGCAGGAATAGAAGGAACATACCCCAACATAATAAAAGCTATATATGACAAACCCACAGCAAACATTATCCTCAATGGTGAAAAATTGAAAGCATTTCCTCTAAAGTCAGGAACAAGACAAGGGTGCCCACTTTCACCATTACTATTCAACATAGTTTTGGAAGTTTTGGCCACAGTAATCAAAGCAGAAAAAGAAATAAAAGGAATCCAAACTGGAAAAGAAGTAAAACTCTCACTGTTTTCAGATGACATGATCCTCCACATAGAAAACCCTAAAGACTCCACCAGAAAATTACTAGAAATAATCAATGACTATAGTAAAGTTGCAGGATATAAAATCAACACACAGAAATCCCTTGCATTCCTATACACTAATAATGAGAAAACAGAAAGAGAAATTAAGGAAACAATTCCATTCACCATTGCAACGGAAAGAATAAAATACTTAGGAATATATCTACCTAAAGAAACTAAAGACCTATATATAGAAAACTATAAAACAGCGGTGAAAGAAATCAAAGAGGACACTAATAGATGGAGAAATATACCATGTTCATGGATTGGAAGAATCAATATAGTGAAAATGAGTATACTACCCAAAACAATTTATAGATTCAATGCAATCTCTATCAAGCTACCAACAGTATTCTTCACAGAGCTAGAACAAATAATTTCACAATTTGTATGGAAATACAAAAAACCTCGAATAGCCAAAGCGATCTTGAGAAAGAAGAATGGAACTGGAGGAATCAACCTACCTGACTTCAGGCTCTACTACAAAGCCACAGTTATCAAGACAGTATGGTACTGGCACAAAGACAGAAATATAGATCAATGGAACAAAATAGAAAGCCCAGAGATAAATCCACGCACATATGGACCCTTATCTTTGACAAAGAAGGCAAGAATATACAATGGATTAAAGACAATCTCTTTAACAAGTGGTGCTGGGAAATCTGGTCAACCACTTGTAAAAGAATGAAACTAGAACACTTTCTAACACCATACACAAAAATAAACTCAAAATGGATTAAAGATCTCAACGTAAGACCAGAAACTATAAAACTCCTAGAGGAGAATATAGGCAAAACACTCTCTGACATACATCACAGCAGGATCCTCTATGACCCACCTCCCAGAATATTGGAAATAAAAGCAAAAATAAACAAATGGGACCTAATTAACCTTAAAATCTTCTGCACATCAAAGGAAACTATCAGCAAGGTGAAAAGACAGCCTTCAGAATGGGAGAAAATAATAGCAAATGAAGCAACAGACAAACAACTAATCTCAAAAATATACAACCAACTCCTACAGATCAACTCCAGAAAAATAAATGACCCAATCAAAAAATGGGCCAAAGAACTAAATAGACATTTCTCCAAAGAAGACATACAGATGGCTAACAAACACATGAAAAGATGCTCAACATCACTCATTATCAGAGAAATGCAAATCAAAACCACTATGAGGTACCATGTCACGCCAGTCAGAATGGCTGCGATCCCAAAGTCTACAAATAATAAATGCTGGAGAGGGTGTGGAGAAAAGGGAACCCTCTTACACTGTTGGTGGGAATGCAAACTAGTACAGCCACTATGGAGAACAGTGTGGAGATTCCTTAAAAAACTGGAAATAGAACTGCCTTATGATCCAGCAATCCCACTGCTGGACATACACACTGAGGAAACCAGAAGGGAAAGAGACACATGTACCCCAATGTTCATCGCAGCACAGTTTATAATAGCCAGGACATGGAAGCAACCTAGATGTCCATCAGCAGATGAATGGATAAGAAAGCTATGGTACATATACACAATGGAGTATTACTCAGACATTAAAAAGAATACATTTGAATCAGTTCTAATGAGGTGGATGAAACTGGAGCCTATTATACAGAGTGAAGTAAGCCAGAAGGAAAAACACCAATACGGTATACTAACGCATATATATGGAATTTAGAAAGATGATAACAATAACCCTGTGTACGAGACAGCAAAAGAGACACTGATGTATGGAACAGTCTTATGGACTCTGTGGGAGAGGGAGAGAGTGGGAAGATTTGGGAGAATGCCATTGAAACATGTAAAATATCATGTATGAAACGAGATGCCAGTCCAGGTTCGATGCACGATACTGGATGCTTGGGGCTGGTGCACTGGGACGACCCAGAAGGATGGTATGGGGAGGGAGGAGGGAGGAGGGTTCAGGATGGGGAGCACATGTATACCTGTGATGGATTCATTTTGATATTTGGCAAAACTAATACAATTATGTAAAGTTTAAAAATAAAATAAAATTTAAAAAAAAATAAAAAGGAAAAAAAAAGAGTCGGACATCACTGAGCAACTTTCACTTCACTTCACATGTATATTTAATATATATATATGCAAATTTAATATCAAAATAAGAGACCATCTTATCAGTCCACCTACATTCTTGGGATCAATCCATTCTTTGTGGGGCACTCATGGTCTGTGCACACATGACTCCAAGACTTCGGGCCATAAGGTTACAAAAATGAACATGATTTATGCCCTAAAACATGAGGTCATGGGATGATGGCCCAGAATGCTTTTGCAATCTGCAAACTACTTACATAAAGTGACTTTGCTGCCCGCGATGCTTCCTTCTGCACATCAGGCAAAGGCTGTTCCGTGTTTGTGCCCAAGACTGTCGAGACTGCTGTCCGTGGAGCTCCCTTGGTCCAGCCAACTGTTTCAGCTGCTGTCCATGGTTCTGCTTTTGTTTTTCTGCACAACATAATGCTATTTTTAAACAAACAGACTTTGTTCTTTTTAAATAGTTTTAGGTAAACAGATACATTGAGCAAGAGGTATACTCCAGTTCCCCCTACATGTACCCACAGTTTCAGCTATTATTAATATTTTGAATCAGTGTTCTTCATTTGTTATAACTAAATAAATGCTTTCAAACTGTGGTGCTGGAGAAGATTCTTGAGCGTTCCTTGGACTGCAAGGAGATCAAACCAGTCAATCCTAAAGGAAATCAATCCAAATAGTCATTAAAAGGACTGATGCTGAAGCTCCAATACTTTGGCCACCTGATGCAAAGAGTTGACTTAATGGAAAATACACTGATGCTGGGGAAAATTGAAGGCAGGAAGAGAAAGGGATGACAGAGGATGAGATGGTTAAATGGCATCACTGAATCAACGGACATGGGTTTGTGCAAACTCCGGGAGAAGGTGATGGACGGGGAAGCCTGGTCTGGTGCAGTCCATGGGGTCACAAAGAGTCAGACACAACTGAGCTACTGAACAACAACAACAATTTTTTACAGCAATTAACCAAAATTAATACATCACTTAACTAAAGTCCATAGTTAACATCGTGGTGCTACAGTAGTTACGTCACATGTAGAATTCTTTGAGTTTTGACAAATTCATGATGCCATTTGCATCCAGAAGCCTGCAGGCTGCTGTCCATGGAACGGCCTTGGTCAGATATGCTGTTTAACCTGCTGCTCCTGTGGCCGCCACTTCAGCAACACACAACACAGTCTTACTGCCCTCACGACCCCCTGCTTCACCCACTCATTTCTCACCCCTCCCTTGCAAGCCTCTGGCAACCACTGATCTCTATTCTGTCCCTATAGATGCATCTTTCTGAGTTGGAATCACAGAGCATGTAGTCTTCTCCAGCAACAGGCATGTAAGATTGCTCCATGTGTTTTTGTGGCTTGACAGCTTATTTACATTTTATTAACTTTTTTTGTGATAGCTTCATCTGTATATAACTGATACATAAAATACCTGCATATATTTAATGCATACATGACTTTGGACATGTGCACACACCGTGAAACCATCGCTGCAATCAAAGTATAGCCACATCCATCGCCTCTGGAAGTCTGCCTTTGGGCTCATTGTTTGGGAAGCCTGTGTGTGTGAAGCAGACTTAACATGAGATTGTCTCTCTGACGAATGTTGAGGCACACGGTGCAGTTATTAACTGCAGGCACCGTGTCACATGGAGGTTCCTGGAATTTAACTCATTTTGCATAACTGGAGCTACACCCATTGAAACAAAGGAATAAAAGAATGTCACTACAGAAATCAATGAAACATGGGGACTTCCCTAGTGGTCAAGTGGCTAAGACTGTGCTTCCAGTGTAGGGGGTGCGGATTCAGTTCCTTGCAAGGGAACTAATTTTATATGCTGCTCCATGAGGCCAAAAAAATCAGTGAAACTAAGATAAAAAGATAGAAAAAAGAGGAACAAAGTAACTGCAAGACAGATAGAAAACTACTGACAGTGTGCACAGTGATGAAAGGATCAGTTCACCAAAAGCAGCTTGTTCCTTTTATTGCACAATACTATTCCAGTATCTTGATGCACTACAATTGACTAATTCACTCACCTACTGAGGAAAGTGAAGAGGAACTAAAGAGCCTCTTGATGAAAGTGAAAGAGGAGAGTGAGAAAGTTGGCTTAAAGCTCAACATTCAGAAAACGAAGATCATGGCATCTGTTCCCATCACTTCATGGGAAATAGATGGGGAAACAGTGGAAACAGTGGCAGACTTTATTTTGGGGGGCTCCAAAATCACTGCAGATGGTGACTGCAGCCACGAAATTAAAAGACGCTTACCCCTTGGAAGGAAAGTTATGAACAACCTAGACAGCATATTAAAAAGCAGAGACAGTACTTTGCCAACAAAGGTCCGTCTAGTCAAGGCTATGGTTGCCATTCACGGGGTCGCAAAGGGTCAGACACGACTGAGCGACTGAACTAAACTGAACTGAACTGAAGAATATCCTGGTTCCTTCCAAGTCTGGGCAAATATGAATAAAGTATCCATAAACATTTATCACCTCTAAGTATCTGTGTGCAGGTTCTAAGGAGGACGTGAGTTTCAGCTCATTTGGATAAATATCTAGGAGTGCAATTGCTGAGTAGTGTAGTGAGGTCACATTTAGATTGTTAAGAAATTGCTAGACTATCTTCCAAACTGGCTACACTGCTTTGCATTCCCTCCAAGAGTGGATGAGAGTTCCTATTGCTCTACATCCTCACCAGCACTTGGAAATGTCAGGTTCTCGTTCTTCGTTCCCAGACTCTCACCCTTCTGAAGTTACGCGGCGGTGGCTTAATCTGCATCTAGCCATTGCGTTTAGCCATGTGTTCAGTCATTGTGGTTTAATCTGCATCTCTGATGACAGGTGAGGTGGAGCATCCTGGCACGTGCTTAGGTGTGTCTGTAAGTCTTCTCTGGGGAGAGGTCTGCGCAGCATCTCTGATGACAGGTGAGGAGGAGCATCCTGGCACGTGCTTAGGTGTGTCTGTAAGTCTTCTCTGGGGAGAGGTCTGTGCAGATCTTCTGCTCGTTTATAAGGCAGGGTGTCTGTGCCTCTGTTGTTGGGTTTTAACCATGCTCTGCCCATTTTGGAATCAAGCCCTTTATCAACCATGAGTTTTGCGTGTCTCTACCCTTTTGTGGCCCATCTTTTCATTCTCCTGACCATGTCTTTCACAGGCAGACATGTTTCTTTTTTTAATATAAATGTATTTATTTTAATTGGAGGCTAATTACTTTACAATATTGTTTTGGTTTTGCCAGACATTGACATGGATGCGCCATGGGTGTACATGTGTTCCCCATCCTGAACCCCCTCCCACCTCCCTCCCCATCCCATCCCTCTGGGTCATCCCAGTGCACCAGCCCCGAGCACCCTGTCTCATGCATCAAACCTGGACTGGAGATTCATTTCACATATGATAATATACATGTTTCAATGCCATTCTCCCCAGACACGTTTCAATTCAATCAAGTTCAACTAATGAATTTTTGTTTTTCACTAAGTGGGCATTTGGTATTGGGTCTAAAACTCACTGCCCAAACCACAGTCATCTAGGTATTCTGTTATTTGCTATAAAATTTCTAGTGTATAAAACGAAATGTAGCTTTGTCTTTTGCATGTAGGTCAATGAGTTAATTCTGTGACAGTGTTAGGTTTACATTTTGTGCAGGTGGATGGCACTGTTTCAGCACTGTTTGTTTGAGAAGACTACCCCTTGAGCATTAGGCTTCCCCAGTGGCTCAGCAGCAAAGAATGTGCCTACGATGCAGTAAACACAGGAGATGCAGGTTTGATCCCTGGGTCAGGAAAATCCCCTGGAGGAGGGCATGGCAACCTGCCCCAGTATTCTTGTCTGGAGAATCCCATAGACAGAGGAGCCTGGCAGGCCACAGTCTGTAGGATCGCAAAGAGCTGGACACAACTGAAGGGACTTAGCATAGCGTGCAGCCCCATTAAACGACCTTAGCTCCGGTCCAGAGCTTGGAGGTAGACCTGGGTGGGGAGAGGTCACCCCTCACCCGGGTTCCTTAGCTGATTATATAATGTCCTGCCGCTGAAGGGGCTGTGCAATCAGATGGCTTGAATCATCCAGAGAAATATTATTTCTGAGAGAATTCTGCACACAAACTGATAAGAAGACGTAAGGGTGGAATTAAGTCACTCTGGGACATGCAAGATCTCCAAAAATTTCACCCCAGACACCCTCTCTCAGGAAGCTAAAGCAGACAGCCCTCAGAGCAGAACCCTCCTCACAGGCTCCCCGGGGTCTGCAGTCCAAGCATTCACACACAGTGCCCAACGCACTGAGAGGCCAACCAAACTAAAACGTCGGAGTTTGGAGCAGAGAGAGGTTTATTGCAGGGCCATGCGGGCAGAAGAGGTGGCTCATGTCCTAAGAAGCCCTGACCTCCCCATTTCGGCAGCAGAGGGGAGGCGTTGTGGGGGACTGATCAGTTGTGCACAGTCCTCTGATGCATGGGTGAGCGGCAGTGTGGAGGTGTCACGGGGTGGACACTGCTGGCCTTGGGCTCCAGGTGGCTGCAACTCTGTTCATGATCATCATGGGCATCAGGTCGGCCCTGGGCTCCAGGAGGAGACGGTGTGGAGGTGTCACGGGGTGGACACTGCCGGCCTTGGGCTCCAGGTGGCTGCAACTCTGTTCATGATCATCATGGGCATCAGGTCAGCCCTGGGCTCCAGGAGGAGACAGTGTGGAGGTGTCACGGGGTGGACACTGCCGGCCTTGGGCTCCAGGTGGCTGCAACTCTGTTCATGATCATCATGGGCATCAGGTCAGCCCTGGGCTCCAGGAGGCTGCAGTGTGGAGGTGTCACGGGGTGGACCCTGTCAGCCCTGGGCTCCAGGAGGCTGCAACTCTGCTCATGATCTTCATGGTCATCAGGTTTGCTTGGTGCTCGTGCTCATGCCACTTTGAGGTAAAAATTATTTTTGAGCTGCAAGCAATTAAAAAAGCAAACATAAGAAAACTCTCCACTGCCCATCTTCTACCAGGAAGGGCAGGGCGATTCCTCAGAGTACAGCAGGGCTTTGTCAACCAGAGGCCACTGGACGGTGTGCAGGGCAAGCCTGACTCATGTGTCCCCCGCACCCCGTGCCCCACCTGCCTTCCTGAGTGCCCCACTCCAGGAGATCAAAGTCCCCTTCCTCTGCCTTGTCACTTGTCTAGAGCTCAGGTCCTCTGTCGAGTCTGTGGAAGCCCGTGCTACCATGCTGTGGTATCAACACGAGTGCCGTGTGTGTGCGTGTCTGCACGTGTGTGCTCACGTGTGCATGTCTGTGCAAGCGTGTGTGCCTGTGTGTGTGCATGCATGCGTGCGAGCATGTTCCTAACCTTCTGGCTGCTCTCCCAGTCGATCTGTCCTGCAGAGTCACAGGGCCCAGCCAGGGAACCCCATGTAGGTGGGGCTCTTCCCACCCCACAAGAGCAAGCCCCTCCCCAGACCTGAAGGCCACTAGCAGTCTGTGGAAGGAGGCAGCCCTGGGCCCTGAACCAAGAGAGGGAGTCAGCTTCAGCCTCCCCTGCATTTCCCTACAGCTGGTGCTTCCAACAAGCTGACCCACCCACAGCCCAGGAGGAGGGGGTCAGAGACCACCTGAGGATCGCAGTGGGCAGGTGGGGGAGGCAGGGAGGAGTCCAGAACCTGCTGCCCCCCACCCCGGGGAGATGCTGGGGTCTGGCCGGGAGCTGACCCCAGAGGGAACCATGGGCGGCCTGGTGGGATCTCCTGAGCATACCACACGGGCATCAGCTCAGGAAGATGGCCCACTCCAGCCTCAGGGGCCGACGCTGAAGGGGGCGGCCACCCCTCCCGGAGCCCCTTCAGGGCTTTTAGAACCTTCTGTTTTGTGGAGTCAGATGGACATGATTCCACATGTTGCTTCCAGGTGACCCTGGGGGTGACATGTGAGGGGACCTGCAGGCCGTCCATAAGGCCAGGACAGGCCGAGGCTGCTCTGGGGTCCAAGGCTGGTGAGGACAGCCTGCAAATTGAGTCAAGAGGCACCACATCACTGGTACAGTTGCCAGGGAGATGGGGGTTCAGAAGGGAAAATACATGTTCTGTGCCCCTGGAGGTCACACCTTGGGGGGGGGGTCACATCCAGGGTCACACAGGGGTCACTCAGAGAGGGAAACCTATGTTCTGTACACCTGCAGGTCACGCCTGGCGGGGGGGGGGGGGGGGCATGTTCAGGGTCACACCGGGGTCACAGCAGACAGCTGCTGGGGTTCAGATAAGTATCTCAGTTAAAGAGGAGGGCTGCCCTCATGGGGTGCCCGGGAGTTTGGTTCCTGGTTGCTCTCACATACCACAGACGCCCAGTTCCCTCATACGGAGCGGGTGGCATCGGCGTCCACCTTGGGCACACCCGCCCTCGTGTGACCCTGCAGGTCACCTCCAGGTTACCTGTAACACCCAGTGCAGTGTCACAGCTGGTAGGGTGCCAGCGTGCGGCCAGTCCAGACCTCCTTTTCGGAACTTTCTGGATTCCCTTTTCGAATATGTTTTTAATCCACAGTTGGTTGTACGAGAGAATGCAGAGGGCCTGCTGTACTGGCTTGATCAGCAGACAGCCTTTTGATGGGTCTCCACTCTTCATTGAGCGGTCCCCACCCCCACCAGCTGCAGGGCAGGGTCTCAGCTTCTGTGTGAGGACCCAGGCCCGGCCAGTGTACCATGGGGGCCGCAGATGCACAGGTCGCCCGGCGGTCACTTTTCATGTATGGATCCCGCTGAGCACCCCGGACTCCGACAAGTCATACAGTGGTCGACACAGGTCACTCCCAGAGGCGGAGGGCCGGATGCACGGGAGAATCTGTGCTCGAGGGGCGGGGAGTGAGGCTGGAGGAACCACTGGAGGCCTTCCACAGGGGTCTCACGAACATTCTCACTCACTACACTCTGGACCAGGATGTGCTGAGACATGAACTGACTGGAATCCCGGCCTGACATAAGCACGCACTCTGTCCAGGGATGCAACCACCAGCCGGGGACACCCATCACCCCCACAGGAAGCAGCCCAGGACGCAGCCCCCTCCCTGTGGGCCAGACCTGCAGGACTCAGACCTCCATCTCTAGCGACAGCCCCGGAAGCCCTGCCCCACGGTGACGTCCCCCCATGGCCCAGGCTTCATCAACACCCCATGGCTTCCTGGGCTTTGTCCTCGCTTCCCACTGAGGACCAAGCAGAGAAAGCTGGACAGGACGTGGCCCAACCTTCACACTGGGGTCCATATCTTGTCAGCTGTCCAGCTTCCCCAGCCCTGAATCCCCCATCAGGACCCCTGAGGGCCTCTTTTTCCTATAGAGAAGCTTTCCACACACAGAAAATATTTTAATCTGCTAACATACATGATTGCATGCTAAAACACTTAAGTTGTGTCAAAGTCTTTGCAACACTATGGACTGTAGCCCTCCAGTCTCATCTGTCCGTGGGACTCTCCAGGCAAGAGTACTGGAGTGGGTTGCCGTGCCCTCCTCCAGGGGACCTTCCTGACCCAGGCCTCGAGCCTGTGTCTTGCGTGTCCTGCACTGGCAGGCGGTCGTTCATTTCTAGTGCCACCTGAGAAGCCCCAACCTGCTATCGTGCACACTGTGTGCTAAGGATGCTACAGGCCCTCACACGCACACAATGCTGCTCGCACACCGTTAACAAGTCATCCAAGCACACAAAGGAAAGCCGTCGAGCAGCCACTCCCACGCAGCCCAAGCCCTGGCTGCAGCGGCTCGGAAGAAGCAGCCTCTGCTTTTCCCCTTAAAACATCCCCAGTGCTTCAGGAGACAGATTTCCTCACAGCAGCTCAGGGTCACAATGACGAACAGCCCCAGCATATCCTGAGACGTGATGCAAACAGGGACAGAGATGAGGCTGGCAGAGCAGCCTGGGCAGGGGAGGGAGTTGCCAGCAGACCAGCAGACAAGAAGGGAGATGGGGTGAGGGGGCAGCCGCCAAGCAGCCTCGTGGGCAGGCAGGGTCCTGCTTGACTGCAGCCCGGACGCTCGAGGAGGACCTCGCACGATTGGTCACACAGCCGAGGATGCAGGCAGCCCTGGAGGGCATCCACAGCACACACGAAGAAAGCCAGGCTCCCTCAGAGACTCTGAGTGGGTGCTCCCACCCCCAGGGCTGAGCAGCCTCCGGACAGATGATCCACAGCCTCCCCAGGGCCACCTCACCTGCCGGCACCCCACCTCCGCTTATTCCATCAGCCTTTGACTTCCTGAGAGGCATCAGTCCCCACTGAAGGGCCTCGAGGGGCTTCTGTTTCCTGGGTTAAACCTGGATGTGCACAAGAACGAAAAGTCCTTCCAGAAACAGAACCTGAGGGTGGGACAGGCACCGTGCTCTGTCCTGGGAACAGCGGCCATCGGGATCTGGGATGGCAGGTGTGAGGCCCGGTACCCGGCAGCCATGGGGCAGCCAGGAAGGAGGTACAGAAAAGAGGGTTCACAGGGGTCGGGTCACACAGGTGCCTTTACAGCAGGTTGAGTCAAGAATGAGCCAGGTCCCACACACGTTGGGGACTCACCACTGGGCTGAGGGACACCTGAAAGGCTGACTCCTCTGCTGTGACATCCCGGTTGGGACCCAGCCGCCAGGAACACCTCAAAGCCTCTCTCTGCTCTCAGAACCGCAAGGTGGCTTTTTCTCAAAGCAGACCCAGACTTCACCATGCAGGTTCGCAATGTTGCAACACTAAGTAAATGGCCAGCCTCACCAGCTCCCTCCAGTAAAAGGGTTTGTCTAGAAAGAATGGGACCTCGAGAACCGGGCTGTGCACACTGTGTGGATGTGATAAAGCCCAGGCCTTGAGCACCCACATCCCATTGTCACCTGTCACCAGCCACAGCAGCTTGCCCCAGCTGCTTGGAGACAAAAATGTCCTGCAGGGATTCCCAAGAGGGACAGACCCTCCTCACGAAACCCCCAGCAGCAGGGGGCCAGGAGGAGGGAAGCAGCACCCTCAGTGCCCTGGACCACGTGGCAGTTTGTCCCCCAGAAACCTGGGCGACAGGTGGGTGGACCCCACGGGCCTGACCCTCTGAGCCCAGACATTGTCAGGCCTTTTTCCAGACTCATCACTTGTGGTGAGCTGAGCAGGTCACGATTTATGTGGTTTGTGAGCAATGCAGGCGCCTGTGAGTACAGCTTGCAGGGCCAGTGACCAGAGGCCAGGATGCTGACACAGATCCAGACCCGCCTTCCACGGCCCCTCCCCACGGTGCTGGCCAGGTTGGGGGGCAGGCCCGAAGCAGCACAGCAGGCACGCTGCCCACCAAGCATGGAGGAGGGGCACCCTGCCCCCCGCACACAGCGCATCTGGGGTGGGGGCTATGGGGGCTCTGAAATTCCGTACCCCAGGCCTAACACTGAGGCCATCAGACAGCACAGCCACACTGTCCAGGGCGGCCCAGGAACCCAGAGGGCTGGGAGGCCCAGAGGTTCAGGTGCGGGGCCCAGGCCCCGGGCTGCGGTGCAGCAACAGGCGTGATGCCTGCAGACGGTGAAGGCCCGTGACACTGGGGTGCCCACCGCTCCCCTGGGTCCCGGGGCCTCTCTCACCCACCTCCACACAGATACCCACACCAAGCACCTCAGCTGCATCTGGACTCCCCCAGGCCCTCTGAGGCAGAAAACACCCAGAAGAAAAGGGAACTTCAGGAAGCAAGTTGTGCCACCAGGTTTCAATCCACTTTGCAAGTTTGCAGGACTGGGGGAAGGGAGTTCACACCTCTGGGGGCCAAGTCACAAGTGCTAGGGAGCAGGGCTGCAGACACAGCGCACAGACCCCAGGAGCTACATGTGTCTGGGGCCAGACCAGGGAAGGGGCCCGGAGCCCCAGGCTGCAGGGGAGCCCCCTCCACAGTCCCCACCATGGGTGAGTGGGGACCCCGAGGACGAGCGCACAGGGACAGGAATGAGCGCCCTGGAGGGAGACCGGCCTCGGGACCCCCAGAGGTGCAGAAGCAGCTGAGCAGGCTGGGGGAGGAAGCTGCGCCCGGTCACAGTACCAGACGAGCGCAGGGACGGAACCCGGGCAGGGGGCACCACATCAAGAGTGCTGCTGCCTGGGGCTGGGGAGCTCGAGGCGGAGGTGGAGGGGGGGACGGGAGGAGGGGGTGCTGCCGAGCCCTCGAGGAGCAAGACAGGCTGTGGACAGGAGGGGAGTGCTGCACGTGACCAGGGGCTCTGGAGGCCCGGGCTGGGCAGGCATGAGGACCAGCCAGGACAGAAGGAGGGTCTGATCTGAGGACCAGGGAAGGGAGAGGACCCCAGGGCAGTGACGGCTCCAGGACAGGCCGGTGGAGCCGGCACAGGTCTCAGGGCAGGACCACGTGTGGGGACTGGGGGTCCCAACTGGGCTGGGGCCGAGCACAGCAGCAGAGCCAGGGGCAGGGCTGCAGGGCCGGCCAGGCTCTGTGTCCACAGCGGGCAGCACAGGGCTGAGCCCACAGCTCCCCAGGACACAGGGGCCTGACCAGAGCCCAGGGCCTGAGGACCAGCAGCGGGAGCTGGAGAGAGGCAGGTGACCCGAAAAGTGGAGGCAGCAAGGGGCCAGAGGAGGGTGTGGGTGGAGGGACAGAAGAGCAGAGAGCAAAGGCAGGACCTCCGCCAGGAGGGGCCCGGATGGACAGAGCTCCTTCGGGGGGTTGCCCGGAGGCCGTGTGGGCACCTGGCAAGTCCAGGGACCAGAGCTGAACCCAGGAAATAAAGGAGTGAGGAGTGGAGCTGGGTGGGGCTGAGGGCTCCCGGAGGGGCCAGAGGGGCAGGAGAGGCTGAGGGGGCAGCCCAGGGACAGGGGGCAGTGAGGCTGCAGGTGAGCAGGGGCTGGGAGGGCAGGGGGCCCCTAGAGATCTGGGGGAGCAGGCACAGCTTGTGGGTGAGCAGGGGTTAGGAGGGCAGGGAGCCCCTGGTGTTTGGGGGAGCAGTTACAGCTTTTGGGGGTGAGCAGGGGCTGGGAAGGCAGAGGGAGCCCCTGGTGCTTTGGGGGAGCAGGTACAGCTTTTGGGGGTGAGCAGGGGCTGGGAGGACTGGGGGAGTCCCCAGTGCTTTGGGGGAGCAGGTACAGCTTGTGAGGGTGAGCAGGGGCTGGGAGGGCAGGGGGAGCCCCTGGTGCTTTGGGGGAGCAGGTACAGCTTTTGGGGGTGAGCAGGGGCTGGGAGGGCAGGGGGGCCCCTTGTGCTTTGGGGGAGCAGGTACAGCTTGTGAGGGTGAGCAGGGGCTGGGAGGGCAGGGGGAGCCCTGGTGTTTGGGGGAGCAGGTACACCTTGTGAGGGTGAGCAGGGGCTGGGAGGGCAGGGGGCCCCTGGTGTTTGGGGGAGCAGGTACAGCTTTTGGGGGTGAGCAGGGGCTGGGAGGACTGGGGGAGTCCCCAGTGCTTTGGGGGAGCAGGTACAGCTCGTGAGGGTGAGCAGGGGCTGGGAGGGCAGGGGGAGCCCTGGTGTTTGGGGGAGCAGGTATAGGTTATGAGGGTGAGCAGGGGCTGGGAGGACAGGGGGTCCCTGGTGCTTTGGGGGAGCAGGTACAGCTTGTGAGGGTGAGCAGGGGTTGGAAGGGCAGGGGGAGCCCTGGTGTTTGGGGGAGCATGTACAGCTTTTGGGGGTGAGCAGGGGCTGGGAGGACAAGGGGTCCCTGGTGCTTTGGGGGAGCAGGTACAGCTTGTGAGGGTGAGCAGGGGTTGGGAGGGCAGGGGGAGCCCTGGTGTTTGGGGGAGCATGTACAACTTTTGGGGGTGAGCAGGGGCTGGGAGGGCAGGGGGAGCCCTGGTGTTTGGGGGAGCAGGTACAGCTTTTGGGGGTGAGCAGGGGCTGGGAGGACTGGGGGATCCCCAGTGCTTTGGGGGAACAGGTACAGCTTGTGAGGGTGAGCAGGGGCTGGGAAGGCAGAGGGAGCCCCTGGTGCTTTGGGGGAGCAGGTACAGCTTTTGGGGGTGAGCAGGGGCTGGGAGGACTGGGGGAGTCCCCAGTGCTTTGGGGGAGCAGGTACAGCTTGTGAGGGTGAGCAGGGGCTGGGAGGGCAGGGGGAGCCCCTGGTGCTTTGGGGGAGCAGGTACAGCTTTTGGGGGTGAGCAGGGGCTCGGAGGGCAGGGGGCCCCTTGTGCTTTGGGGGAGCAGGTACAGCTTGTGAGGGTGAGCAGGGGCTGGGAGGGCAGGGGGAGCCCTGGTGTTTGGGGGAGCAGGTACACCTTGTGAGAGTGAGCAGGGGCTGGGAGGGCAGGGGGCCCCTGGTGTTTGGGGGAGCAGGTACAGCTTTTGGGGGTGAGCAGGGGCTGGGAGGACTGGGGGAGTCCCCAGTGCTTTGGGGGAGCAGGTACAGCTTGTGAGGGTGAGCAGGAGCTGGGAGGGCAGGGGGAGCCCTGGTGTTTGGGGGAGCAGGTATAGGTTATGAGGGTGAGCAGGGGCTGGGAGGACAGGGGGTCCCTGGTGCTTTGGGGGAGCAGGTACAGCTTGTGAGGGTGAGCAGGGGTTGGAAGGGCAGGGGGAGCCCTGGTGTTTGGGGGAGCATGTACAGCTTTTGGGGGTGAGCAGGGGCTGGGAGGGCAGGGGGAGCCCCCAGTGCTTTGGGGGAACAGGTACAGGTTATGAGGGTGAGCCCGGGCTGGGAGGGCAGGGGTTATCTCAAGAGCTTTATGGGAGCAGGTAGAGCTTCCTACCTGCTACCTACCTGATGGTGGGCAGCAGCTGAGAGGACAGGGGGCAACCCAGAGTTTGGGGGCAGCAGGAATGGCTTGTGAGGGTAAGCAAGGGGCTGGGAGGATAGGGGGAGTCTCTGGTGTTTGGGGGAGCAGTTACAACTTGTCGGGGTGAGCAGGGGCTGAGAGGACAGGGTGTATCCCTGGTGCTTTGGGGGAGCAGGTACAGCCTGTGAGGGTGAGCAGGGGCTGGGAAGATGGGGGAGCCCTGGTGAGTTGGGGGAGCAGGTACAGCTTATGGGTGAGCAGGCTTTGGAGGACTTGGTGTGCCCCTGGTGTTTGGGGGAGCAGGTACAGGTTATGAGGGTGATCCGGAGGCTGGGAGGGCAGGGGTTACCTCAAGAGCTTTAGGGGAGCAGGTAGAGCTTCTGAGGGTGAGCAAGGGGCTGAAAGGACAAGGGGCAACCCCAGAGCTTTGGGGGAGCAGGTATGGCTTGTGAGGGTGAGCAGGGGCTGGTGGGACAGGGAGTCCCCTGGTGCTTTGGGGGAGCAGGTACAGGTTATGAGGGTGAGCCAGGGCTGGGAGGGCAGCGGGACGCCTGGCGCTCAGGGAGCAGTAGAACTTCTAGGGGTGAAAGCTGCAGGGAGGGCAGGGGACTCTCTGGGGTGTCTCAGGGGACAAGGTGGAGATTGCACAGGTGAACCGGGCTCTGGGAACGAGCAGCTGGCCAGCTAGTGCTGAGGTCGGAGGCAGAGGGTCTGAGCTAAAGGGCGCCCTTTTGGTGGAGGGTCGGGGACAGCAAGGCCACGTGCAGAGGAAAATGAAGGATGCTCTGGCCTGAAGTGGGAGGCCTTCCCGATGAGAGCAGGCGGCCTCCATTCATAGGCCCGGGGTTCCCATCGTGTTGCAGCCATCTCTGGGGACTCAGGATGGATGGGGGTCGGCCAAGGCAAGGGGCAGCTGCCAGGACAGAGGACAAGGCTGGAGTACATGAGGCTGTTCCTCGAGGTCTCAGACGGGCAGGGCCCGGGGGGCTGACCAGGCTCTTCCTCGAGGTCTCAGATGAGGCTGCAGGCCCACGGAGCTGAGCAGGGTCTGGGGAAAGCCCGGTTAGACGAGCTGCGGCCCGTGGAGCCGCCCGGTGCTGGAGGTGCAGGCAGGGCCCAAGCAAGGCCCCCACGGTGCTGAGTGCAGGGTGCGCCCAGGAAGGTCAGGGCCTAGACGGTCTGGTGAGGAGGAGCCGGGCGGCCAGGAGCGTGGAGCAGGGGCCGAGGGCCAATCAGGGGAACCAGGTGAGGGACGGGGCCAGAGACGCACCTTTGGGAGCCTGGTTGAACCAGGGTTGGAAGGGGACAATCAAGGAGGAGACCTCAGGGACAGGGTCCAGGACCGGGGCAGGATGTGAGCCCAGAGCACCTGTGCGCAGAGCTGGCCCGGAAGTCACGGGCCTGCAGGGCTGAGGCCAGGTCGGACGGGGGCCGGGGGCAGAGCAGGGCGAGGGGGACAGGCTCCTCCATGCTGAGGGAACAGGGGCCAAAGGAAGGGCCAGGCGCCCACAGGAGGGAAGGGGCCCTGGGCTCTGATCCAGGAGGCCACACTCACCGACCCAAGCTGTGTCCAGACACCCCAACTGCAGTACAGAGAGCCGGGTGGCCACCATGCCGGCCGGTCATCAGACCCTGGAAGCAGGTGGTGGCTGGGCTCGGAGGTGCCCCAGGCCTGGGCTCCTGAGGTCCTGCTGGACCCAGCATTCACCCAGCCTCCTCTCTCACAGCCTCCACCACAGCCCCGAAAGTCTACCCTCTGGCATCCCGCTGCGGAGACACATCCAGCTCCACCGTGACCCTGGGCTGCCTGGTCTCCAGCTACATGCCCGAGCCGGTGACCGTGACCTGGAACTCGGGTGCCCTGAAGAGCGGCGTGCACACCTTCCCGGCCGTCCGGCAGTCCTCTGGGCTGTACTCTCTCAGCAGCATGGTGACCGTGCCCGCCAGCACCTCAGAAACCCAGACCTTCACCTGCAACGTAGCCCACCCGGCCAGCAGCACCAAGGTGGACAAGGCTGTCACTGCAAGGCGTCCAGTCCCGACGACGCCAAAGACAACCATCCCTCCTGGAAAACCCACAACCCAGGGTATGTGAATCCCACACTCCTGCCTGCAGGGGCCTCAGCCCAGGGGTGCTGTGAACCAGGCCCAGCGTGTCAGGGGAGGCCCTGTCTGTCTCTCTCTCCTGAAGGTCTCACAGGCTTGGGGAGGGGTGTTGGACTTTCCACGATGTCCAGGCTGCTGCAGGCTGGATGACGCCTCGGCCCCTGGCCCCACAGAGGCGGGCGCTCGGCTCGGACTACCAAAACCTGTCCCTGCCCTAAGCCCAGACCACAGCTTCCTGCCCCTGGTAACCCCCGGTCTGCTCTCTCTGCAGAGTCTGAAGTTGAAAAGACACCCTGCCAGTGTTCCAAATGCCCAGGTAAGTCAGCTGGCTTCATCCTCTGTCCGACACTGGCGGACAGCACTCAGGGCAGCCGGGTGGAGGACGCGGGTCCAAAGGAGGTTTCCCAGGTGCAGAACCCCCACCATGCTTTCTCACCAACCACAGAACCTCTGGGAGGACTGTCTGTCTTCATCTTCCCACCGAAACCCAAGGACACCCTCACAATCTCGGGAACGCCCGAGGTCACGTGTGTGGTGGTGGACGTGGGCCAGGATGACCCCGAGGTGCAGTTCTCCTGGTTCGTGGACGACGTGGAGGTGCACACGGCCAGGACGAAGCCGAGAGAGGAGCAGTTCAACAGCACCTACCGCGTGGTCAGCGCCCTGCGCATCCAGCACCAGGACTGGCTGCAGGGAAAGGAGTTCAAGTGCAAGGTCAACAACAAAGGCCTCCCGGCCCCCATTGTGAGGACCATCTCCAGGACCAAAGGTGGGCCAGGTGGACTGGACCGGGAGGGTCCCGTGGGCCAATCAGAGTGACCGCTGTGCTAACAGCCTTCCTGTCCCCACAGGGCAGGCCCGGGAGCCGCAGGTGTATGTCCTGGCCCCACCCCGGGAAGAGCTCAGCAAAAGCACGCTCAGCCTCACCTGCCTGATCACCGGTTTCTACCCAGAAGAGATAGACGTGGAGTGGCAGAGAAATGGGCAGCCTGAGTCGGAGGACAAGTACCACACGACCGCACCCCAGCTGGATGCTGACGGCTCCTACTTCCTGTACAGCAGGCTCAGGGTGAACAAGAGCAGCTGGCAGGAAGGAGACCACTACACGTGTGCAGTGATGCATGAAGCTTTACGGAATCACTACAAAGAGAAGTCCATCTCGAGGTCTCCGGGTAAATGAGCCTCACGCCGCTGATCTAGTGAACGTTCCCTCATCCACCCACCCCTCCCCCCCAACCCCGGGCTCTAGGTCCAGCCAGGACGCCCTAGCCCCTCCCTGTGTGCATTCCTCCTGGGCCGCCGTGAATAAAGCACCCAGGCCGCCCTGGGACCCTGCAACGCTGTGCTGGTTCTTTCCGAGGCAGAGCCCTGGTGACCACCAGGCCTGTGGGGGTGGGCTGAGCCGACTCTGGGCCACTTTGTTCAGCATCTGTGGGGAAGCTGACCCCACTCCGGGCCAGACACACAGTGAGTGGGTCCAGCAGGCCACCTGGGGGCTGCCCGAGGCCACGGAGGAGCTTGGCCAGAGGCACAGCTCCACGGTCCCCTCCAGCCACCACCTGCTGGGCCGGCCTCTGGACAGGAACGGGGGAAGCCCCCGAGACCCTCAGGGATTGAGGCCCAATGCTTCCCGCCTCTGCTCCAGCCCACGCTGTGGGGCAGGGCCACATCCTTGTCCCCAGGCCCCTGTCCCTGGGTGTCCAGAGTCCTTGTGTCCACTCTGGGCCTGCCTGGAGCCACGCGTGGCCAGGGGGTGGCCCTGCTCCACCCTCAGGCTCCCAAGGTCAGGCCTCACCCTCCCTCGGCCAGGAGGCTCTGCCAGGCTCTCCCTGCCCAGGGCCAGGCCTGTGCGCCCGTGGGGAGGTCATCCCTGTGCCTGAAAGGGGCCCAGGCCAGGAGCCCTGAATGTCCAGGGCAGGGACCTAGCTGCTCCCTGCAGACACGGAGCCCAGAGCCACAGACAACAAGCCCCAGCCCCGCACGCACACGAGACAGCCCACACCAAGCCTCCTCCACACGGACTCAGGTGTGCATCCGCACATGAGCACACTTCACCCCGTCACACCCACACGCCTGCACACACTCAGGTCTCGCACTCGGGGACCCATGGGGTGACCCCACGGGCCCAGACCAGACCTGGGTCTTGTGAGCCCTCCCTGTGGACACCAGCTGGGCCCCACCCTCCAGCGCCCATGGGCGGCTCAGCGGCCCTTTCCCACACTGACCACACTGACCAGGTCAGACATCTGTTCCTTGCCTCCCCTGGGGCACCCACGCCCCTCCCTAGCAGGCTGAGATCCCCCCTCAGCCCCTCGTCCTGGCAGCCTCACCCCTCGGGCACAGCACCCCTCAGGCCCGGTGCTGTCAGCCCTCCCTCCCCGGGGGCAGGGCCCAGGAACGTGCGCTCTGCTGACCCTCCCAGCTCCAGGCCTGGCCCCCAGGGCAGAGGAGGCCAGGAACTGAGCCTCTGTCCTGTGGGGAGGTAGGGTCAGGGCCCCAGCTCAGGGCACAGCTCAGGATGGGAGCAGGACCCCACAGGCCAGGCCCAGATAGCAGCCAGGGCTGGAGGGGTTGGGTCTGGGGCTGGGCCCCAGAGACTGACCTCAGGTGACCCCTGCCTGGCCCATGGGGAGATCACGCCACCTTCCCCCCACCCAGAGGGAGCCCTGCCCTACCCCAGTGACCCTGCCCAGCCCTCCGTGGGCAGACACAGCACTGACCACCCCTCCCTGTGCAGACTTGCTGCTGGAGGAGGAGATCTGTGCGGACGACCTGGATGGGGAGCTGGACGGGCTCTGGACGACTATCTCCATCTTCATCACACTCTTCCTGCTCAGCGTCTGCTACAGCGCCACTGTGACCCTCTTCAAGGTGGGAGGCCACCCTGCTGGCCCTCGGGCCCCCTCTGTCCCCAGAATCCCAGCAGAGTCCCTCAGTGTCCTTCACTGCCCTTCACTGTCCACTCACTCTCTACTCACAGCCCTGGGGGAGGCCCACGTGGGGTCCAGTCTCTGCTCACCCTGTCCCCCCACAGGTGAAATGGATCTTCTCCTCGGCGGTGGAGCTGAAGAGGACGATCGTCCCCGACTACAGAAACATGCTCGGGCAGGGCGCCTAGAGCTCCTGTGGGTGGAGTCCAGGGTCGCCCAGACCCAACTGGACCGCGTCCATCATCTTGTGCTGCTCAGCCTGCGCCAGGCCTGCTCCTTCGCGCTCTGACCTAGCCAACCTCTAACCTCTCACTCAGCCTCACCCACATCTGCACTCTGACCTTGTGGCCATGGCAACCTGCCCCACCCCCCAAGACCCGAGTGGAAAACAGGTGGTGACCCCACTGAGCTGATGGACGCTGAAGGCCTCTGGGAAGCCTGTAAGACACCAATGGGCTGCAAGTCCCCGACCAGGAACACACAGGTCAGAGTTCAGTTCTGCCTGGAGGAGCAGGAGGCTGGGTCCAGGGCGGTGTGCACAGGGCACCCGCATGTTGTCCAGGCCAGGATTCAGACCACAGGTCCGTGGGGGAGGCCCCTGTGTCAGATCCTTGGGAACAGCTGTCTGCAGGGGCCCAGCCTCCCAGCAGGGAAGCTCCTGGGAGGACCACCAACAGTTACTCAGGCCACCTCCACCGAGGACGCTGCTGTGAGCAGGCCTGGGCCCACGGCTGCTGTGGGAGCCCTGGTGGGGGAAAGGGTGACGTCCAGCCAGACGGACCGCCTGGAGAGGGGCCTGCTGACCGGTTCCCAGTGCACAGAGCTGGAGAGGCTCCCAGAATACAGAACGGCAGGGCAGCCAGTCCATCCGGCGGCCAACAGCCTGACACGTCCCGCAGGAGCTCGGCCTGCACCAAGGGCAGGGGTGAGAGGCGAGACCAGAGACCCACAGAGGCCCAGCCCCAGGCCCCGGGGCCCCACCTCGCCTCACAGTACAGACTCTCCCGTCGTTGCAGAAACGTGCATGGGCGTCTCTGGATGGGAGGCACTGCCCCTAAGACTGGAAGGAAGGACCACAGTCTCAGAGCTTGGGAAGCTTCTTCTGTATAACGTGGGGGCCTGTTCTTTCTCTTTGCTGTCTCTTTATCTCTTTAATGACAATAAAGCATCTTTACTTCACCTAGCTCACTGGCCCGTCTCCGTATGTTGACACACCTTCTCCCTTTGAGGAGTCCACAGCCAGGCTGCCCCACTCCCACTGGCCCCTGGGCTTCCTGCCCCCATTCATCTGCACTTAGGGTCCCTGGTCCCATCCCTACCTGACCCGTGCGTGCCTGACTCCCACCTGCTACCCACCCCTAGGGCTCCACTCCGCCTCCCAGGCAGAGGCCAGCCTGAAGCCAGGGGAGCCGCAGACAAGCGCCCCGTGCTGGGTGGTCAGCACAGGAGGCTGTAACAAACACCGCGGGCGGCTGGACCACGGGCGGCGCCGCTCACCCCTGGAGCCTGGGACCCCAGATCCAGGAGCACAGGGCCGGCTCCTGCTGAGGCCTGTCTCCATGGGGTGCAGACGCCGTGTCCTCACGGGGGCACCCCTCTGTGCCTGTCTCTGTCCTCACCTCCTCTTAGAGGGTCTCCAGTCAGACTGGACGAGGGCCCACCCTGGGACCCCAGTTCACCCTCATCACCTCTTCAGAGACGCCACCTCCAGAAGCAGTGATGCTTGAGGTCTGGGGGTCAGGGCTGCAAGACTTGAATTTGGGGTCACAATTCTGCCCCGAACAGGCGGGTTGATGCCAGAAACCCAGAGCAGGAGGGGACACCAGTGAAGGCGGGCCAGGAGGGGCAGCTGGGGGAGGGGTGTCAAACCCCTGACCTGGTTCAGTGCTCAGGACACAGTCAGTGGGAAGGACCTCAGAGGGCGCTGGGGACACCGTGCTCAGCCTGGCTGCACAGAGGTGATGGCTGTGCCACAGGAAAAGCAGGAGGGGCCCAGGGCTCCAGAGAGGGGCCAGGAAGGGTGGCCGCCCGCATGAGATGAGGCCGCTGTGTCCGTCAGCCGGCCTGGGTGCAGGATGTAGTCAGGACTCCATCCTCACAGACACCAGGGACCAAGGAGACTGGACACTCCCCGAGGGAGGAGGAGGATCGTGCTCAGGGACAGTTCCAAGTGGGGGCCCAGGCCTGGGAGGGTGCTGGCCGTGCTGGGCTCTCTTCGGAGGGCATTTTCGGGGAGTTGGGTCATCATGGGGGCATGCCAGTGTTTGCCCAAGCCTTTCGGGGGAAAGGGAGGTCCTGCTGCTGGACAGCCCAGGCCTGGGCCCAGCAACACCAGCTCCAGACAGAGAGCTGCCATCATGTCAGCATGACCGCATCACCCCAAGGCCCTCGGAGGTGCTGATCCAGGCTCCTGTGGGTAGAGGGACAGACAGAGGACTTCACACATCACTCAGAGGACCAGACGTAAGACTGGGTACTGGGAGGGGGCCAGCAGGATGGCCATGGGGTGGACACCATGGTCCAGGAAGCCATCTGGCCCTGGGGGACCCAACCAGGCAGGGTGAGCCTGGGGTTCCCTCTGTCTGCTGGTTCTTGGGGTCGCCCACACTCTGCTTTTCCCACACACTAGCCATCTAACCAAGATGCTGACCATCCAATCGGCCGTCCAGCCTGCCCAGCCCTGGGTCCTGCCCCTCAAGTCCATCTCCCAGACCAACAAATGACCTCTAGCTGGCCTGTTGTAGCCATGAATTCTGGGAAACAAACTCACTCAGAAGGACACAAACCCGCCTCCCCAAGTTCACTGAAACTAGTCTGAACAAAGGAAAAAGAAAGACACAATCAAAGTTAACCCGTGATTCGCATGCCTTTAGCCTAGGTAGTTAACAGTGGATAATTATCAATAGGCCTGTGGTCATACCCCAATAAGCATAATAGAATGTATGATTCTATTCAGTTATACAGATAATTAGGGTATTCTTTTAGGCCATGGAGAGTCTAGGTACGAGCCCTGGGGCTCTTCCTTCCGGGGGCCTGGTATTCCAGTTGGTATGTCGTTTCCATTGATACTGGGCATAGAGCTCAGAGTCCACAGTCCAGCTCAAGGTGGAGCCTGCTTTCAAGACGGAGCCTGTTCTGTTTCCTCCTTCAGGCCCAGCCCTCAGGAAGGCCAGGGTGGTCAAAGGGAGGGCTCTCCACAGGCCTTTTAACTGCACACAGCTCCAGCCTGGCCATATTCAGTTCCTAGGAGCACCTCTCTGTTCTTGCTTACACGTTATTCAACATGGGAGGAACCTCTTCTGTACCAGAAGAAACACTTCTGGGAGGTGTCCATAAGCCAATACTGCGAGAAGCCTGCACACCACAATCGGAAAAGACTTGCTCAGCAGTGAAGACCCAGCTCAGCCAAAAATAAATACATAAATAAATAGTTTTTAAAAGAGGACTTGAAGCTTTTTAATTTAGATGGTGTAAGAAACTTTCAGGCGAGTGTAATCTCCCTGGTTCTGTCTCATCTCAACAAAATTCTGAAGCGACAGACACTAAAGCCATGGGTTCATCACAGCTCTCGGACAGACCGTGTTACAGCTCCGTGTTACAGCTCAGTTTTATTTAGAAAATGGCAGGAAAATACATCCTCGAGGCGTGAGGGCATGCCAACCCAAAGACGCGAAGAGAAGAAAGCGCCCCGGTCCTTTGGCTCCTCCTTTTACATGTTTTCCTCCCCCGGGCCTGCCCTATGGAAACTGGCCCAGCCAGGAGTGCTGTGTTCTACCTGAGGTCCTGCCTCTGGTCCTTGGACCTCCCTTTGTTCTATTTTCGCGGCTTTTCCATTCCCTGTCTTTTCAGTTCCTTTCAGTTCAGTCGCTCAGTCGTGTCCGACCCTTTGCGACCCCATGAAGTGCGGCCATTTTGGACTCCTGTTTCTTATTCTAACTACCTAACAAAATGAAACATGTAGGCTATATGTAACACCATCTGGCCTCTATGTCAGTTGGGGGACAGAGAGAAATGGCCCAAAAGTGGGTCTCGAAGTTATAGTACTGTCTTGCAACTGGATCTATATTGCCACAGTTGGGAAAATGGACTGAGGTTCCCTAGGATCAGGCCATCTTGTCTCTTTACCAGAATCCTGCACTATGCAGCTCCCTTAATCAGAGGCCTCGGAAATCAGAGAACCCTCCTAGCATCCTAGATGATCATCATTTAACCTCAGACGACCCTCAAAAAGGAAAAAGGGACGCCAAGTCTCACCCACTCTACACCCCTAATTCTGCATCCTTCACTGAGCAACTGTTACCAAGTCCAGACTTGATGTTCCCACTGCACAAGCCAATGAATCCGAGAATGACTTCATTCGGAAAGCTGGCATACCAAGAAGATGTCAGGCTAATGTCTCAAAATAATCACCTCATAGGGGTGTTGATGCCTGGTTCTTTCACAGAACAAGGGTGTGGAGGTGAGGAAGCAGAGGACATGTCAGTTCAGTCGCTCAGTCATGTCCAACTCTTTGTGACCCCATGGACTGCAGCACACCAGGCCTCCCTGTCCATCACCAACTCCCAGAGCTTACTCAAACTCATGTCTATTGAGTCAGTGATGCCATCCAACCATCTCATCCTCTATTGTCCCCTTCTCCTCCCTCCTTCACTCTTTCACAGCATCAGGGTCTTTCCCAATGAGTCAGTTCTTCACATCAGGTGGCCAAAGATGAGAGGGTAACAGGTAGGAAGGCCAGGGGTCTCCAAACGGAGGAAATAGGCTGCAAGTGTCAGACATCTTTTATCTCTGTCTTAAGTGACAGGAAGAAACAAACTAGTGTGATATTTTTTCCCTTTCTCTATGCAAAGTTAAGAAGAGGTTTCTCTCAAAATTTTGTGTTGCCATAATGACACCTGGTTCCACCTGAACTTACCTTTTCTCAAACCTTGAGCTCACCAGTGCACGTTTCTTATGGAGATGTTTGACGTAAGCTGTTAATGTGCTGTGCATTTACCCCAGGCTCTGTCTCCAAGTCTGTTCCATCTAAAGGTTCAGAACTGATTTGACAAACCAGTATGTTATATTCATACATTGTTTTCCTAATCTATATTAATGAAACTATATGTTTGTATGGAAATCTTCCTTTCTTCAAGATTCATGTCAATCGTTTTATGGCCTGGGATGACTCACCTGGTATCAAGGTTATCTCAGAATGCATGTTGTGGGTGAGAGGCCTGATGCCACTCTGAGTTTTGAGACATTTCCTTTCTTTAATTAGACTGCTAGTAGCTATATAACATCCAGCTAAAGACTAGTGGGGGCGGGGGGGCACTCTTTCTGCCCCCTTCTGATGTCTATGTCAGAAGATGTCTCTATCTCTTTTATACTTTAATAAAACTTTATTACACAAAAGCTCTGAGTGATCAAGCCTCATCTCTGGGCCTGGATTGAATTCTTCTCCTCTGGAGGCCAAGAATCCCAGTGTCTTTTGCAGTTCAGGAACAACCTTTCAAAGTATTGGAGCTTCAGCTTCAGCATCAATCTTTCCAATGAATATTCAGGACTGATTTCCTTTAGGATTGACTGGTTTGATCTCCTTGCAGTTCAAGGGGCTCTCAAGAGTCTTCTCCAACACCACAGTTCAAAACCATCAATTCTTCAGCGCTCAGCTTTCTTTGTGGTCCAACTCTCACATCCGTACATGACTACTGGAGAAGCAGTTTTGACTACATGGACTTCTGTTGGCAAAGTGATGTCTCTGCTTTTTAATACACTGTCTAGGTTTGTCATAGCTTTTCTTCCAAGGAGAAGGTGTCTTTTAATTTCATGGCTGCAGTCACCATCTGCAGTGATTTTGGAGCCCAAGAAAATAAAGTCTGTCACTGCTTCCATTGTTTCCCCATCTATTTGCACAGTAAAAAGATCACAAATATCTCCTAGAATGGCCAGCCTCGGGGAGGGGATCCATTATTTCCTTCCCTCCTATGCCACCCACAGGTGGGCAGGTCAGGACATGTCCCTGACCACAGGCACTTTGGTTTAACACTCAGGCAGTGGGGTGGGGTTCCCCATGCTGTTTTAAGTCGCTTCAGTCATGATTAATTCTTTGCGACTATTTAGGTAGTTAGAATAGGGAAAAGGAGTCCAAAATGGCAGCAGCTAAAAGACAAAGGAAAAGCCCATGAAAACAGAACAAAGGAAGGTCTGAGGACTGGAGTGAGGACCTCAGGTAGAACAAACAGCACTCGTGGCTAGCCCTGTTTACAAAGGGCAGGCCCGGGGGAGGAAAAACATATAAAAAGAGGAGCCAAAGGGTCGGGGGTCTCTCCTGTGCTTGCGCACACTCTCTCTCTCTCTTTCTCCCTCTCTCTCTCTCTTCTATTTGCATCTTTTGGGTCAGCATGCAAATCCCATGGACAGAGGAGCCTAGTAGGCTGCAGTCCATGGGGTCTCGAAGAGTCCGACACGACAGAGCGACTTCACTTTCACTTTTCCTTTCATGCATTGGAGAAGGAAATGGCAACCCACTCCAGTGTTCTTGCCTGGAGAATCCCAGGGATGAGGGAGCCTGGTGGGCTGCCATCTATGGGGTTGCACAGAGTCGGACACGACTGAAGCAACTGAAGCAGCAGCAGCAGCCTTCATGCCTCGAGGATGTATTCTCCCTTTATTTTCTAAATAAATTTGAGCTGCAACACGGATCTGTCAGAGAACGTAGAGTTATAGCACAGACTGTCCAAGAGCTGTGACGTGCGGAGGGCTTTAACATCTGTCGCTTCAAATTTTTGTTGTGATGAGACAAAACCAGGGAAATCACACACGCCTCTGACATGACCCTAGGGGCTGTAGCCCACCAGACTCCTTTGTCCATGGGATTCTCCAGGCAAGAATACTGGAGTGGGTTGCAATGTCCTCCTCCAGAGGATCTTCCTGACCTAGGGATGAAACCCATGTCTCTTACACCTCCTGCATTGGCAGAGGGGTTTCTTACCACTAGCGCCACCTGGGAAACCCAAGGTTCCCCGATTTAGACCGTTATGTGTGGACAGTATCATTTTAGTGAACAGAAGCAACAGGAAGCAAAAGTCAAAAAAACAGATCCAACCTAGAGTCAGTTCTTCCCTGTAACACGATCCCAAAGCCCACCTCCCCATGCCCCTCTGCACCTGCCCTTTCCCCAGGATGAAAAGGAGGCCCCACTAGGCTAACGCATACTGGGACTTCCCATCACACAGCCTCGGGGAGAATGTGCCCTCTGGGAATGTGGCAGATGGCAAAGGCGCAGAGGACACGAGCTCTTCTTCCTCACCATTTAGCCCTATACAGACAAACCCTGGGCCAAATGTCTGAAGACTCTAGTAGGTTCACTGAAGTATTTCAAGTCTGATTGAACAGGAAGGATATCCAAATAGTACTATCTACTTATCTATCCAAGAGGAGGAGCAAAGGATTTGGACAGCAGCCCAGTGGCACACTGACCAGCTCACCAGGGACCACCCCAACATTTACAACAGTGGTGAGAGCACAATCCCAAATTTGGAGCCCATTTGAGATATAATTCCTGGGGATGGGGGAGGGGGGGAAAGAGCAGGCACCACTGGTCCAATGCCAATCAAAGGGACGAGAAAGTGCATTAGAAGGCCACTCAACTGGGAAAAGGTCAAGGAAGTGACCCAAGAGAAAGAAAAAAGACAGCTCTTAAACCTACAGACTCCTATGCCCCAGCAGCTAGAGGTGACCTTTGGGGTATTTAATAATCAAGATCAGACTGAGGAAGAGGAAAAAACCTGACATGAGTAGAGGCAGGCCAGAGCTCAAGCTGAATTGATAGCCTGCCCACAGCCATGCCCTGCAACCCAGGAAGACCCAAAGGACAGAAGAAGTCTCACCCATCCATCCAGAGGTAAAAGCAACAGGAAGGAATGCTTCCAATGCAAGTCAACCAGCCACTGGGCCCACGAGCACCAGAAGAGGCCTCGTAGGCCATCAGCTCAGTTCAGTTCAGTCGCTCAGTCATCCGACTCTTCACAACCCCATGGACCACAGCACGCCAGGCCTCCCTGTCCATCACCAACTCCCAGAGTTTACTCAGACTCATCTCCACCGAGTCGGTGATGCCATCCAACCATATCATCCTCTGTCGTCCCCTTCTCCTCCTCCCCTCAATCTTTCCCAGGATCACAGTCTTTTCAAATGAGTCAGCCCTTCGCATGAGATGGCCAAACTATTCGAGCTTCAGCTTCAACATCAGTCCTTCCAATGAACACTCAGGACTGATCTCCTTTAGGATTCACTGCTTGGATCTCCTTGCAGTCCAAGGGACTCTCAAGAGTCTTCTCCAACACCACAGTTCAAAAGCATCAATTCTTCAGCACTCAGCTTTCATCACAGTCCAGTTCTCACATCCATACATGACCACTGGAAAAACCATGCTGCTGCTGCTGCTGCTGCTAAGTCACTTCAGTCGTGTCCGACTCTGTGTGACCCCATAGATAGCAGCCCACCAGGCTCCCCCATCCCTGGGATTCTCCAGGCAAGAACACTGGAGTGGGTAACCATTTCCTTCTCCAATGCATGAAAATGAAAAGTGAAAGTGAAGTCACTTAGTCGTGTCCAACTCTTAGCGACCCCATGGACTGCAGCCCACCAGGCTCCTCCATCCCTGGGATTCTCCAGGCAAGAACACTGGAGTGGGTAACCATTTCCTTCTCCAATGCATCAAAGTGAAAAGTGAAAGTGAAGTCGCTCAGTCGTGTCCAACTCTTAGCGACCCCATGGACTGCAGCCCACCAGGCTCCTCCATCCATGGGATTTTCCAGGCAAGAGTACTGGTCATAACTTTCCTTCCAAGGGGTAAGCATCTTTTAATTTCATGGCTGCAGTCAGCATCTGCAGTGATTTTGGAGCCCCAAAAAATAAAGTCTGACACTGTTTCCACTGTCTCCCCATCTATTTGCCATGAAGTGATGGAACCAGATGCCATGAACTTAGTTTTCTGAATGTTGAGCTTTAAGCCAACTTTTTCACTCTCCTCTTTCACTTTCATCAAGAGGCTCTTTAGTTCTTCTTCACTTTCTGCCATAAGGGTGGTGTCATCTACATATCTGAGGTTATTGATATTTCTCCCGGCAATCTTGATTCCAGCTTGTGCTTCATCCAGCCCAGCATGTCTCATAATGTACTCTGCATAGAAGTTAAATAAACAGGGTGACAAAATACAGCCTTAACATACTCCTTTTCCTATTTGGAACCAGTCTGTTGTTCCATGTCCAGTTCTAACTGTTGCTTCCTGACCTGCATACAGATTTCTCAGGAGGCAGGTCAGGTGGTCTGGTACTCTCATCTCTTTTAGAATTTTCCACAGTTTATTGTGATCCACACAGTCAAAGGCTTTGGCATAGTCAGTAAAGCAGAAGTAGATGTTTTTCTGGAACTCTCTTGCTTTTTCCATGATCCAGCAGATGTTGGCAATTTGATCTCTGGTTCCTCTGCCTTTTCTAAAACCAGCTTGAACATCTGGAAGTTCATGACTCACGTATTGTTGAAGCCTGGATTGGAGAATTTTGAGTATTACTTTCCTAGTGTGTGAGATGAGTGCAATTGTGCAGTAATTTGAGCATTCTTTGGCATTGCCTTTCTTTGGGATTGGGGTGAAAACTGACCTTTTCCAGTCCTGTGGCCACTGCAGAGTTTTCCAAATTTGCTGGCATATTGAGTGCAGCACTTTCATAACATCATCTTTTAGGATTTGAAATAGCTAAACTTGAATTCTATTACCTCCATTAGCTTTGTTCATCATGATGCTTCCTAAGGCCCACTTGACTTCACATTCCAGGGTGTCTGACTCTAGGTGAGTAATCACACCATCGTGATTATCTGGGTCATGAAGATCTTTTTTGTACAGTTCTTCTGTGTATTCTTGCCTAAGCCATGCACGGTCTGAAAACAGACAGCGAGACATGGAACTCACTTTGACTCCAGGAGGAGGGGGATCCCTCTGCTGAGATGGCCATGCTGGATGGCTGAGGTGTTCTGTGGTTTAAGCCCAAAAGACATCCCCATCAAGGAGCCCCAGGTGTCCCCTGATGTGGCAGGTAATAAGATTGATTTACCAATCGATATACCAAAGAAATTCTCACACTGTTAAGAAAGTTCTAGGACCCACGCAAATTTCCCAACCTGGAGATCCAGCAAAGGCACTGAGAACCCCCAGGGAATTTTACTTGGGAAGCCAGTAGGAGACTGAGCCTGGAGAAGGCAATGGCAGCCCTCTCCAGTACTCTTGCCTGGAAAATCCCATAGACGGAGGAGCCTGGTAGGCTGCAGTCCATGGGGTCTCGGAGAGTCCGACATGACTGAGCAACTTCACTTTCACTTTTCACTTTCATGCATTGGAGAAGGAAATGGCAACCCACTCCAGTGTTCTTGCCTGAAGAATCCCAGGGACGGGGGATCCTGGTGGGCTGCCGTCTATGGGGTCTTGCAGAGTCGGACATGACTGAAGCGACTTAGCAGCAGCAGCAGCAGCAGCAGGAGACTGAGCCAGATTTGCCTGTCAGTGTCCACAAGTCTCAGGTGGAGGCATGGGTCAACAGTTTGGCCTCAAGCCAAACAACAGGGAGGGAACTCAGCTCATCAATAGAAAACCGGAGTAAAGATTTACTGAGCATGGCCCTGCCCATCAGAACAAGACCCAGTTTCCCTCACAGTCAGTATCTTCCAATAGAAAGCTTCCATAATCCTCTTATCCTTATTTATCAGAGGGCAGACAGAATGAAAACCATAATCACAAAATACTAACCAAACTGATCACAAGGATAACAGCCTGGTCTAACTCAATGAAACTATGAGCCATGCCATGCAGGGCCACCCAAGACGGATGGGTCACGGTGGAGAGTTCTGACTAAACATGGTCCACTGGAGAGGGGAATAGCAAACCACTTCAGTATTCTTGCCCTGAGAGCTCCATGAACAGTATGAAAAGGCAAAAAGATAGGACACTGAAAGATGAACTCCCCAGGTCGGTAGGTACCCAATATGGTCCTGAAGAAGAATGGAGAAAATAACTCCAGAAACAATGAAAAGAGGGAGCCAAAGTGAAAATAACGCCCAGTTGTGGATGTGACTGGTGAGGGACATAAACTTCGATGGTGCAGAAAACAATATTGCATAGGAACTGGAATGTTAAGTCCATGAATCAAGGTAAATTGGAAGCGGTCAAACAGGAGATGGCAAGAGTGAGCATCAACATTTTAGGGATCAACGAACTAAAATGGACTGGAATGGGCAAATTTAATTCACATGACCATTATATCTACTACTGTGGGCAAGAATCCCTTAGAAGAAATGGAGTAGCCCTCATAGTCAACAAAAGATTCTGAAATGCAGTACTTGGGTGCAATCTCAAAAATGACAGAATGATCTCTGTTCTTTTCCAAGGCAAGCCATTCAGTATCACAGTAATCCAAGTCTATGCCCCATCCACTAATGCCAAAGAAGCTGAAGTTGGATGGTTCTATGATGGCCTACAAGACCTTCTAGAATCAACACCAAAAAATGACATCTTTTCATCATAGGGGATTGGAATGCAAAAGTAGGAAGTCAAGAGATACCTGGAGTAATGGGCCAGTTTGACCTTGGAGCATAGAAATAAGCAGAGAAAAGGCTAACAATTTTCCCAAGAATGCACCAGTCATAGCAAGCACTCTCTTCCAAAAACAAAAGGGACGACTCTACACATGGACATCACCAGATGGTCAACACCAAAATCAGACTGATTATATTCTTTCCAGCTGAAGATGGAAGACGCTCTACACAGTCAACAAAAACAAGACGGGGAGCTGACTCTGGCTCAGATTGTGCTCCTAACTGCAAAATTCAGACTTAAGTTGAAGAAAGTAGGGAGAACCACTAGACCATTCAGGTATGACCTAAAGCAAATCCCTTATGATTATACAGTGGAAGTGACAAATAGATTCAAGGGATTAGATCTCATAGACAGAATGCCTGAAGAACTATGGATGAAGGTTCATGACATTGTACAGGAGACAATGATCAAGACCATCCCCAAGAAAAGAAATGCAAAAACACAAAATGGCTGTGTGAGGAGGCCTTACAAATAGCTGAGAAAAGAAGAGAAGCAAAAGGCAAAAGAGAAAAGGAAAGATATACCCAGCTGAATGCAGAGTTCCAAGGAGAGATTCAGAAAGCCTTCCTCAGTGGTCAATGCAAAGAAATAGAGGAAAACAATAGAATGGGAAAGACTAGAGATCTCCTCAAGAAAGTTAGAGACATCAAGGAACATTTCATGCAAAGATGGGCCCAAGGAAGGACAGAAATGGCATGGACCCTAACAGAAGCAGAAGAGATTAAGAAGAGGTGGCAAGAATACACAGAACTATACAAAAAAGACCTTCATGACCCAGATAACCACAATGGTATGACCAGTCACTTAGAGCCAGAAATCCTGGAGTCTGAAGTCAAGTGGACCTTAGGAAGCATCACTATGAACAAAGCTGGTGGAGGTGATGGAATTCCAGTTGAGCTAATTCAAGTCTTAAGGATGATGCTGTCAAAGTGCTGCCCTCAAAATGCCTGCAAATTTGGAAAACTCAGCAGTGGACACAGGACTGGAAAAGGTTAGTTTTCATTCCAATCCCAAAGAAAAGCAATGCCAAAGAATGTTCAAACTACCACACAATTGCACTCATCTCACACACTAGCAAATAATTCTCAAAATTCTCCAATCCAAGCTTCAACTGTATGTGAACCAAGAATGTCCAGATGTCCAAGCTGGATTTAGAAAAGGCAGAAGAACCAGAGATCAAATTGCCAACATCCGCTGGATCATCACGAAAGCAGGTGAGTTCCAGAAAAGCATTTATTTCTGCTTTATTGACTATGCCAAAGCCTTTGACTATGTAAATCACAACAAACTGGAAAATTCTTAAAGACCAGAAATACCAGTCCACTTTACCTGCCTTCTAAGAAATCTGTATGCAGGTCAAGAAGCAACAGTTAGAACTGGACATGCAACAAAGGACTGTTTCCATATTGGGAAAGGAGAACAATAAGATTGTACGTTGTCACCCCTGCTTATTTAACTTCTACGCAGAGTACATCATGTGAAATGCCTGGATGGATGAAGCATGAGCTGGAATCAAGATTTCCAGGAGAAATATCAATAACCTCAGATATGCAGGTGACACCACCCTTATGGCAGAAAGCAAAGAGAAACAAAAGAGCCTCTTGATGAAAGCGAAAGAGGAGAGTGAAAAAGCTGGTTTAAAACTCAACATTAATAAAACAAAGATCATGGCATCCAGTCCCATCAACTTCATGGCAAATAGATGGGGAAACAATGGAAACATGACGGCTGTATTTTCTTGGGCTCCAAAATCACTGCAGATGGTGACTGCAGCCATGAAATTAGAAGACACTTGCTCCTTAGAAGAAAAGCCATGGCAAACCTAGACAGCATATTAAAAAGCAGAGACATTATTTTGCCCAACAGAGGTCCACACAGTCAAAACTGGTTTTCCAGTAGTCATGTATGGATGCGAGAGCTGGACCATCATGTATGGATGCGAGAGCTGGACCATAAAGAAAGCTGAGCACTGAATAACTGATGCTTTTGAACTGTGGTGTTGGAGAAGACTCTTGAGAGTCCCTTGGACTGCAAGATCAAACCAGTCAATCCTAAAGGAAATCAGTCTTGAATATTCATTGGAAAGACTGATGCTTATGCTGAAGCTCCAATAGTTTAGCCATCTGATGTGAAGATCTGACTCCTTGGAAAAGACCCCTGATGCTCGGAAAGGCAGGAGGAGTAAAGACCCTGATTCAGGGCAGCAGGAGAAGGGGACAACAGAGGATGAGACGGTTGGATGGCATCACTGATTCAATGGACAGGAGTTTGAGGAAACTCCGGGAGTTGGTGATGGACAGGGAGGCCTGGCATGCTGCAGTCCACAGAGTCACAAAGAGTTGGACACGACTGAGTGACTGAACTGAACTGAAGGCCTATAACATTCTTAATATACAATGTGTATATTAGCAGGTTAACATATTTTCTATGTATAGAAAGCTTCTCTATAGGAAATGTGAATGTGAATTTCCTATAGAGAAATCAGAGATGTGATGGGGTCTGCGAGGCTGGGAAAGCTGGGATGGCTGACAAGAATATGGATCGCAAGTGTGAAGGTTGGGCCACGTCCTGTCCAGCTTTCCTCTGGTTGGTCCTCAGTGGGAAGTGATGACAAAATCCAGGGAAGCCATGGGGTATTAAGGAAGACTGGGCCATGGGAGGAAGGCATAGAGTGGCGGTAGGCTTCCTGGGCTGTCGATAGAGATCGAGGTCTGACAACTTGCAGGTCTGAGGTGGAAGGAGAGGACTGTATCCCAGTCCGGCTCCTGTGGTGGTGCTGGATGTTCTGGACTGGTGGCTGCCTCCATAGGTCATTGTTCTGAGACTGTTAATGGTCTGGCCTTGGCTCCATGTCTTACGAAGAGGAATGTTCATGAGGGCCCCTGGGATTTAACCTGGGCAAGTTGGCCCCTCCACCTCCTGCACAGATCTCTGGGCATCCCCCCTTCCACCGGCCAGGAGAGATCTCCCAGTGAGTGTTGATCTGTGAGGGTGGAGCAGACCAGGCCTGTGGCCTTGGCCTGGTATGAGGCTCTCTCCTGGTCTCATGTTCCATGTGAACCAGACCCTTGGGTGTCTCTGGACAACCTCAAGTTGCCCACCCTGGGGTGTCTACCCTCGATCCCTGCAGGCTGCAGGGTTGTGTCAGATCCACGGGATGTAATCTCCCAGCATGGATGGCAGCTGTGAGAAGGTCTTCACTGAAAGTGGACTCTCCTGTCAACACGGTCTGGGCACTCTGTACTGGACATGAGGCCACCCTGGCCTGAGTATGGTCTACACGCTCAACCACCCTCCAGAGGCCTCAGATGGTCCCTGCCCTCAGTTTCCTCCTTAATGTTCCTTTTCTAATTATTGATCATTTTTCCTCTGCTGGTGGCCACCCCCCGTTCTCTTCTGTGAAAGCCCCCTTGGTCACATGTCTTTCTGCTCACTGGGTGCAGAGTGCTCTTTGTATCTAAAGGAACCCTGCCCTTGAGCACGTGTGTCCATCTCTCTGCCCTGTTTCCATGGAGCTCCAGATGTACTCACTTGCTCACCAGGCATCTAGACTGGCTGGTGGGACAGGGCCTGAAGACCGGCTGCTTTGCCTGAGCTCAGTGGGGTAGATGGGTTGGGGTGGTTGACTAGGTCACCTCGATGCTGTGTAGCTGTGTTTCTGTGGCCTCAGCACCGACTGTGACTGACCCCCTTAGGGTGTGCCATTGGGAGTGGGACTGTTGTTTGACCTTTGTGTGGGGAGGGGCAGTGAGTCTGAGCTGGAGGCCAGCAGAGCAGGTGTGGTGGAGTCTGAGCTGGGGTTTCTGTGGGCATCAAAGTATTTGAAGCAGGACAAAGTGTCCTGCTTTGTCCACTTGCTCGAACTCAAGTGTCCTGGCTGGACACTTGGGTCCTCGGGGCCAGGTTCACTCCTCTGCCCCCTTCCCGCTCAGGTAACATGTCGACAGTCATACAGCTGGTAAGTACAGAGCTGGGATGCACAGCAGGCTTTCTGATGCCACAGCCCAGGTTCTTAACAATTACCCATACTAAAAAGGACATGTCACTGCAGCACTATTTACAATAGCCAGAACATAGAAGCAGCCTAAATGTCCATCGACAGAGGAATGGATAAAGATGTGGTGCATATATACAGTTGAATATTACTCAGCCAGAAAAAAAAAAATGAAACTGTCATTTGCAGAGATGTGGATGGGCCTCGAGTCTGTCATACATAGTGAAGTAAGTCAGAAGAGAAAAAACAAACATTACATATTAACACATATAGGTGGAATCTAGACAAATGGTATAGATGATCTTATTTGCAAAGCAGAAGTAGAGACACAGACATAGAGAAGGAATGTATAGACACCAAGGGGGACGGGATGGTGGGATGAATTGGGAGACTGGGATTGACATAGACACACGGTTATGTGTAAAATAGATAACTAATGGGAACCTACTGTATAGCACGGGGAGCTCTACTGAGTGCTCTGTGACTAAATGGAAAGGAAATCCAAAAACAAGGGGATGTATGCATTGTCGTTGTTCAGTCGCTCAGCTGTGTCTGCCTCTTTGTGACCGCATGGACGGTATACATATAGATCGCATACAAATCCCTTATGACCCCATGGATACATGTATACATATGGCTGATTCACTTTGTTGTACAGCAGAAACTGACACAGAGTGTAAAGCAACTATACTCAAAAAAATATTTTAAAAATAAATGGGATAAAGAATAATAAAAAGGATATGTGTTTCCTGGTGGCCTAGTGGTTACGATTCAGTGTTTTCACTGCCATGGCCCAGGTTCAATCCCTGGTTGGGAAACTGAAATCCCACAAACCATGCAGTGGGGAAAAAAAAAAAAAAGGCTGAAAAAGGACATGAGACTGGGCAGGGTGCTAGGGCTCAGCAAGACATCCCTGAGACCAGGAGTCCAGCCCTGGCCCCCACCCACCCGTGCAGGGGCCGACCCTGCCTCGCTGACTTTCTGTGTCTGCACGGAACCAGGCTCTCTCTTCCCCTCCAGCTGTGTTAACAGCCATGAGCCTGGGGAGGGCGGCTAGGTTAGGATGCATTCACTCCACAGGTAGCAGGGCAGGAAGTGAGCAGGCACTGTGAGGTAGCAAGCGGGGGATAAAGGCTGACTTTTCACCAGAGTGGCTGAGCCCCTTCTGAGCCTCAGCTTCCACATCCATAAGAACAGTCAGAACCTGCTGGCAGGCTAGTTGAGGTGGTGCATATCAGAGGCCTCCCTGGGGCCTGGCCCACAGGGCTGGGCAGGATCCTGACTCCCTAAGCTTTACAGGCTCTCCCAGGACTGCCCACTGAGATAAACCAGAGCTGGGCCCCACCAGGTCAGAACCCTACCCACAACTGCCTAGTCACTACACCCTTCTTTGCCTCAATTTCTTAAGCAGTAGAATGGGTATAATAGAATTATCACTAACCCGAGCTGGCATACAACATCTCAGCCAGTAATTATTTTTATTATCCTGGGGCACCTCTAGTCCATGCTAGAAATCCCCTCTTTCTGGTTGGGGGATTGGACAGAGTCATGTGCAGAACAGATTAGGTGCCAGGCACCAGGCTCCAGTGTGGAAGCCACCCCCGGATGCCAATTCCTCAGGAGGTGGCAGAGGGCCACCCGGCTGCCCCAGTCTCCCAGGAGCATCCAGCTGAACAGGGAGGACATGGACACATAGTCGCACATGCACACCCAGGACACGCATGACCACGGCCCAGAACAGCCAGAGCCTGGCACTGCAACCACCGGTTCCTGGTGCCTGCAGGCCCCCAGGACATAGGCCACAGTGGGGTTCAACCCACCTCTGCCTCTTCTGTGACTTGGATCAACTCGCCCTCCCTATATGGGCCTCCGTTTTGCATATGGAAACAGAGCTAGCGATAGCCCTCTCCTCTATGAGGGCTAAACGAGGTTACGTGTGTGAAAACTGTGCTAGATGCCTGGCAGGTGGCATGTGCCAGTTCTTTCTCTTCCCTCTCTCCTCCCTGCCTCCCACTTCCACCTGCCCTGCCTTTCAGGCCAGCCCCAGCATTACGGCCGCTGCCTCCCTGTACCCCGTTTAAAGCAGCCTCTCTATCTCCTCGCAACTCAATGTCACCCCTCTGTGCCCCACCTCCACCCTAGCGGCTGAAAGCACCAATCACCAAAGCAGGGACAAGCTCCCTTAAACCCAGAAGTGCCCCCGGCAGCCTTCAGTAATTGATACCCAGAGGAGGACAGCAGAGCTGCCTTCCCACCACCACAACTGCAGGGGCCGGAGTACAGAGACCCAAATACCACTGGCTTCAGCTGCAGCTGACTCAGCTGCCACCCACACGTAAAAGTAACCAGCCACCAATCCTGGCAATCACAGTAGCTCCATGGATGGGGCCCTTGCCCGTGCCAGGCCATTTTAAAGCTTCCACGCATCATCTTATCCAACATCCCACGAGGAAGTGGCTGTTGCACCGCCCGTGGTACAGATGAAGAAACTAAGAACGAGAGAAATAGGAAACTTGCTCAAAGTCACATAGCTACAAATGGTGACACTATGAACCCAGATGATCTGGCTTTGAACTTGGGCTCTTACTTTTCTGCTAAGTTTATCCCCAAGCACTATAGAAATGCCCATGACTGAAGGCCTGGTGGGGAGAAGGGGTCTCCCTTCTGTGCTGAGCTAACAGAGGTGAAAACGAAGGAAACAGAGACACTCTGACTTCTTAAAGCTGAAAATTACATCCCAGGAATAGGATGTCAATTAGGGCACAGGCCTGACACCCAGCCCCATCAGTCCCCTGTTTTAGAAATGAGGGCAGTCACAGCTTGGGTCCACATCTCAGACCCACACCAAAAGTCAAGCCAGTGAATTCTGGCAGGTGTGATGGAGAGGGGGTGGGTGTATGGCAAGCCAGAGCCTTTCCCTAGGCCTCCTGGGTTCTGCTGGGTGGACCCAGGCCCCTTCTGGAGCAGCCCTCACTTTCTGGTCCCCTCAGATGCCCACGTGTGGCTTCACGTGGGGCAGAGCACTGACTAAGGCTGGCCACCACCCACGCCCAGCCTTGAGTGCAGATGGAGCCCATGCCCTGGTGTGACCCGTGGCTCCCCCTTCTGCCCTGGACAGATGCTGCTGTAACCGTGGCTCCCAGATTTGCATAATGCCTCTCTGCCAGGCTCCTCATGCTCTGCCCCCAATGTGGGCACTGTTCCAGCACAGGTTTCTTCTCTTCCAAAGATTCCTCAGGCCATCCCATGAGTCATAAATAATCAAACGTGCATCAGCTGCCAGTTCCAGGTGTGCTGATGACATCCCTTCAGACTTCTGTGGTCAGCCCTGTGGATCTGAACCTGCCCTTCCAGTTCTACCCCTAAGCAGCATCCCTGTGCTGAAGCCCATGTCTGAAACAAGCCCTGGCTTGCTCTCACTCAACCGAGTGGGGTTGGAGCCCACTCGGCCACCCAGGGGATGGAGAACTGCAGAGAGCAGCTAAGGGCAGGGACTGTGGGGGTAGCTTGTAAGAGGGGCACACTCTGAGCAGCGGGGCTTAGGGGGCAGACACAGAGGAGAGGAAAGGGGTGTGCCAGAGAGGGAGCCAAGAGACCAGTCAAGTGGCTTCATTGTTGCAGCCCTGCTGATTGTGGCCCCTGGTCCAGACGGGAGTTCAGCTCCCACACCACATGTCATGGCTTCTCTGGAGGGCAGGCCCCAGCTCCTGGGGAGCTGGCCAGGAGGCATGGGGGCCAAGAGTGTGGCCTCCAACCATTCCTCTCCCTAGGGAGGCCCCAAACTGGGAGGCAATGTGTGGAGTAGTTGGGGGTGATGTGCAGACTGTAGAACTTGGAGAGAGAACCTGAGCCAGATCCTATCTTGGCCAACAGGGCCCCGTCCCCACCTCCCAGCCTTGGCATTTCCACCTCTAGGAAGGGAACAAACTGCTCCTGCTCACAAGTTGTTGTTAAGATTAATGAGCTAATTAAAGTGTGAAAAATTTTTCTTGTAGACTTGAAAGAGGTGGCCAATCATGGCAAATTAATAACAATTAACACCCCTCCTCCAGGCAGTCTGCCTGGACTGGGTTCACTGGGCAGAGTTTTTCCTCACAAGAATGGCAGGAAGTCTGTGCTGGCCTTGGCAGGGGTCGAATTCTTCTCTGTTCCCCAGAGTCCTGCAGACTCTTCCCAATAACCAGACCCCTCCCCTTGCCTGACCCTAGGCTCTGTGCTCACAGAACTCAGTCCATGAGGCAAGAATAACTGATGTGACTTTTAACATTTCCTGAGCATCAACTGTGTTCTAGGCTCTGTAGCAAGCCTTCTCTATACAATACAATGCCCTGAAGGATGCGCTGTGAGGGGCCCCTTTCACAGATGGGGAAATGCGGAAGAGTCACAGAGACAGGAGGGAAGCCAGGATTCCAAATGGTTATCCCAGGGAACCC